>NW_020955525.1:811981-905641 GCF_003031625.1 Empidonax traillii
TTGGAAGAGAAATGACTTTCAGATTATTTGGGTTTCCTATTACAAATTTACAGAATTAAAATGTACAAAATTACCTTGCATAATTTCTAAGGATAATACCTGGATGAAGGCCTAAGTCCATCAAAATTATCATAGCAGAGGTATATATTATATATATTTGCTTCTGGAAGCATCACATCATCCTGCATTGCAGCAGAGACTCACAGCTGCAAAGGGCAGCATCCTTCACAGTTCTGTTCTTCTCCAACAATTCCCTACTTGCACCCTTCAAATGACATTTGATGTCTACCCAGCATCATACCTCACACAGCCTTCACACAGCCATTTTCTTCTCTGTAAATAAGTGGCAGCTGTTTTGCATATGTCAAACAGCTTCTTGGCAGAGAATACAATACTAGGATCTATCCAAGGCTGTGGTGACAAGGATCCTGAAATTACAAATTATTTCGTAGGACATAAAAATATTTATATGAAATTCAGCTTTTAACCATTAGAGGTAAGCTGAATCATTAAATCCAGCAAAGCTTAGTTCTTAGTCAAAATGTATTTACTGAGTAAAAATATTAATTTGCTTTTTCAAGAAATGTTCTTCCAGCAGCATTATTTTAAAATTGACATGAAAAGAAGCACTGATTTTCCTATGGAATTCTAACCATATTTTATATATTACTCAAGACTATTAGTTAAACTACATATTTTTTAAAAATTTCTATCCGGGACAATACAATTTGCAAGTGGCTTTTTTTTTTAGGTGCCCTGCAAATTAAATAACAATTTCAATGATTTTGATTAATGTATGTATATATAATTTGATTAATTATGTAAGGCATTACCATATTACAAGATAATAAGCAGTTTCAAACAAAGGTCAACAATGCTTTTCTAAGTATGTGGATTAAAAAAGCAATTTTTCTTAGGAAATACAATATTTAAATACAAAATCTATGCAGTTTTCAAGAGGCATAAAAGCAAGATCATATATCAAACTTAACTGTATTTTCTCCATCATCTGACAATATATCAAGTGAAGAAAGTAGATATTTTCAATTACTTAACAATAACCCAGATAGAAACTGTTGGAATTTCTCATTTCTGAGTCACTTCTCATAGCTACCTGAACAAAAATATATCTAAACCAAGCTACACCTAAAATAAAATCATTTATGTTAAAATATTATATTTAAAATATTAAATATATTTTAATCCCCCCCATATATTACAATTATTATGAAAATATTCTTATTTCTAATAGGGAATGATAAATTAAAAAAAAAAGTTTCGAAGAAACTACAGGACATCTTTAAATTTTAAGAATCTTTAGATAATTTTTGCATAATACTTAATATGATCACCTCTTTCAGGTAACTTCTCGTTAAAAGCAAGAGAAAGAAAATGAAGGAACTATTATTTGAACAGTTTTTCAGAGTGAACTTAGCTTTCTTGAACAAAGAGGACAAAAGTTTCTCCTTTGCTGTAATCAGTGGCACTAACCCTTTCCAGCACTAACCCTTTCCAGGTAGAGGGATCTCAACAGAGACAATAACTTGATATTTTACCTGTGACTTTCTGATTCTAAATGTAATTTAAAGAGAATATTCAGTAAATTAAAAAGGAAATTCATATTCAGGAATATAGTTCAACAAGCACTATCTACTACACCAGCAATTTGAACAAGAGGAAGTGAGCATCTGTGGACACAGTTAACAACATCCTCGATGTACCTGGAAGGAATAAACCAAATCTAAAGCTTGCATGAATCAGTATAGCTCTATTAATTTCCCCCAGGGCAGGAGCCATGAGTGAAAGAGGAAAGCTGTTTTACTTCACTCCCTTTTCTCCCTCTTTACCTATCTTTCTTCCATTTTTTGAAAGATGGACTTAAGAAAAAAAAACTTTGAAGACTGAATTTTATGATCTTGAGAAGACACAGGTGCTACTTTGCTGTTTTAGACTGAATGCCCAAATTCCCAGGAGTTTACGGTTTATGCCAGTACTGACCAATTTAAACTCATACCTACCAACTTTGCCAGAATTTCATATCCCAAACCTGGCTCTTCTTCACATACACTATGTATGAAAATAGTAAAATTAATTTCACTTTGCAAATAGGAATCTAAAGATTATAATTTAAATGCCTCAGTCATTGTCTGAAGTCAAGTTCCATCTTGCAACAATCTGAATATAGATTTGAACATTCTGGAATATATTCTCTTTTTTTCATTTACATGCTCCTCTGTCCATTTTAAGAAAATGTATCTGAAATTTTCTGTTGAAATGGAGTTTAATCACAATGCACACTTAAATGCCTTCCACTGCTGACCAGATTATTAACCTAATATTAATCAAAAAGGAATACCTCAGAGTTCTTCTGACATGTCAGAGTCCCAGATTCAGCTTCCTATCTCAAGTAGGAAAATTGCTGAAGCATTTACATGTCTCAAAACTAATTCAAAGCTCAAGGACTCGAGGACTATGCAAAGTCTTTTCAACCCCAGAGCCCATCCCTGAAATGTCAAGCAAACAAAAAGCCCAAATAAAACTACAAGCAGTATTGCATGTACCTATAACCTGCGACTTGAACTGAAACAGATAAATTAGAAGTAAGTACACAGCTCCTTGGATCAGGTAAGGTTTGATTTTGGACAGAATTAATGTGTGTCTCTGTGGGTGGGTTCTAAATAATCCTGAATGGCCAGAACAAGATGTATAGCTCAGGAAGTGATGGGTGTAACTGTTTATCATTAAACAGAGCAGATACTGCTGCAACAAATTCCCACATAACTGTCTCATTTGCAACTTCAACATGCCTTTCAGCTTATTTTACTTCTATATCTATCCAAGATGAACTCTCCACAATGAAATAAAATGGTGTGCAAAAACATAGGCAGTGATTCTGCCTAACATATTCAGAGGTGTTCAAAGAGGCAGTGTTGGCTATACATCAACTAGACCGAAGAAGGAAGTTTAGAAATTACCCAAAATTATATGTTACAAACATAGAAATGAAGATCATCATTAAAGGAAGCCAGAAGTTACAAAATTCCTTAATTCCTTTGGCAATAAGGCACATTATCATTTTAGTGCCTGTTTTAATCAACAGAAACCTATATTTTTTTTAATAATTCAATGTGCATAATTTGCTTTATATCCTGCCTATGAAGCAGCACAAACCCAGTCAAAACTATAACCCAGGTGTCACTTTAAATAGAATTACAGAAAGGATTTGGTGTGTTGCTCAGAAACAGAACTCTAAAACTTACTGACTCATGTCTAGGCTCTAGTAAATGTTTAGCTATGACTTACTCAATTTTCTGTGATTTCCATTTCATTATCCTCATAATATGAAGACAGTGCATTTACAAAAGGACTAATGTACTGGTTCCATCTGAAATCTTTTATCTTCACACCTTTTAGGGTATGCAGTAAGCCCTTAAAATAAAACAGCCTTCATTATCACTCCTCACTGGCAAGTAAAGCAGCTGAAGAAGATAAAAGATATCATCATGCCAGGAGCAGTAGTAAACAACTATCACCTCTTCAGAAATTCTCTTGAGTCCAGGTTCCTATTTCTTTTCTTCCTCATTATGTGTAAGAAGTTCTCTATAATGTGTAAGTTCTCTATAAGGAGCAAGCACTGGCTGCCAAATTGGCATGACTATCTGAAATTATCTTTTATGAACCTGTTTTAATTGTTAGAAGCATACTTGGAGAACAGTTTATTAAGGATCCATTATCACCTTTTGTTCAACACAATGAATTTCTGAAAAAATAATACTAGTTAATGCAAATTTAAGACTAGGTATAATAATATTCTTTAATTGTGGGAACTTTCTGAACACATACTCAAAACTTTCATGGTCAGAATATCCCCCAAAGATGTAGAGATGATACTGAAAATATCCTCAAACCGGTACATAAAACATGGCATATTTTTCAGAAGTTTACAATCTAATGCTATCAGTAAACAAAAACCATTAGAGAATTTGTTTGAATGCGACGTTACTATATACATATAAATCAGAATCCCTACTATAAAAAAAATAGTATAAACTTCATCACAATATAAATGTTTATGCTATAGTTACTCTGGCTTCATGGATGTTTTGTAAACAACAATTTCTAAAGCACGTGGCAATTTACCTCAATTGACCTTAAGCATCTGAAGTCGGCACATGGTTTATGCTAGAAATCTAAATCCCAACTTCAGTCAGTGAAGAAAAGGATAAATACCTTTGAAATTATTCATGAAGCTTTACTTAGCAGTCTTACAAGGTAAAGAACTAACACCTGAAGGTAGTATTTTCTCCCTGTTGAGTATTATAGGAGGGTAGATGACTACTTCTACGTGTCTAGAGCAACTTACAAAGGATCTCAACTTTAATGATCTCAATGTCATTGCCTCTAATACATCAGCTTAGACAAACTTCTAATTATTTGAATACTGATTGCCACTGGTAAGACTTCCTCTAAAGAGACTCGTCAAATAAGAGGGTGTTTTTTCTTCTATCTGTCATTCAAAAAGAACTAGTGCCCATTATGCCTCGTCAGTGTACACAGCTCAACATATAAGGAGTCCTTTGGACTTAGTGAGGCATATCTCACAGTTTCAGTAAACATTAATTACATGTTCTCTCACAGTCTCTCCAGTCCTATTTTGCTAAAAATCTATGAATGCAATTCCAATGATGGGGTGACCTTTTTTCCCAAAGCCTCCTTGTGGCTGGAAGCTGAAGGAAACAGATTTTCTTCAAGCATGCACCAATATATTTGATTGATGGCCGCTGATCTGCTAAATTTTATAGCCAAACCTTCTGCAAAAAATCTGAAAGCATCTGTAATATATCATACAAAATTCAGGTCATTGATATACAAAATCTGCTTAGATTTCAAAGCCTTTTAATAACTGCCAGAGCTTCCTATATTTGGGTTAATTAAATTAATTATTTCATATTAAGATCAGGAAGCCTCCACAGACATTCTTTATCTTCATTATGTGCTTGTCTTCACTGATGCATATCCTTAATTGTGAACCAATTGATTATATGAAGCAAATACTGAACTCCAGAAACATCAAGGAAGCCATATTTAAAGTGTACTTTAGCAGTGTACTTTATCACCTGAAAGGACATATTGATAATTTATTAAAAATATATTTTTTCCTCAAAACCAAGCATATAGAAAGAAGAATTTTATAACTAGACAAATAATTATTATTACTATGAAGTAATGCCCAAACTTATTTAGTATTATCTTTATATGGAAAATATAAATTGCAAGAAATATTTACAACCATTGTATATTAATCTCTTAAACATTTGCTGAAACACAACAGCGCATTTTTGAAATGGATTAGCACTAAAATTAAAACAAACAAACAAACTATGGTATAAATTTGTGAGATTAAATAAAGCATCTTATAATTTCCAGACATGAAAGATGAAAGACATCTTGTGGGACTGGTCAACCTTAACAGTAAGGTAGATTTGCCAACCTTATCCTTTCTCAGCAGGTAATGATGATGATGATGATAAAACAGACAATCTTACTAACCTGTCGTAAATATAAAAATGCTTCTTTCCTGACAACTGAATAATTGTGTGCTACACATTCATAACATTGCCTACTTCTTATTGCATACTGAGCTTGACATAATACTACTCATGTGCTACACATGGGTCATATAAGAACGAAAATAAGACTTCAAATAACTGATTCAGAGGTTCTATCATGACCTCTCATTTCTGTAGTCTATGGGAATGATATTGAGTAACTAATTCAGTTTCCTGGAGATTCTTTGAAGTCAAAAAGTGGTAGCAGTTCATGCAGTAATCAGTCTTCAGTTCAAAACTTCCTGCACCCAGAAACACCACCTCAAGAGTTTCCCTTATCTTTTAACAGTCCTACTTTGTTCCAGTTCAATAAAATAAAATTGCTTATATTACCTGCATCTGTGAAACTGTTTTCAAGGTGATCATTTTAACAGTGTGTTAAGTGCTAAAGGTAGATCAGCAAACAGAATCCAGGACCTGATGATGAGCAACTGCAGATTAGCAGCTGAACTACAAACTGAGAACAAAAAAGTTGCTGTTTATGGACACAGTTCAACTAGTGGATTGGAAAGAGGGGGAAAATGTCATCCTGCTACTGAAGTTGATCACAGAAGCCTGCACTTTTTCATACTGACTTATCCTCAGGCAGTGGGCTCAATCAAGGTAATTTTTTCAACTTCTTGTCTCTATTTAAAATTAAGAAACATAATAAGAAATATGTGATACAAATACTATTACAATAGACCTGCTAATGCACAGAAGTTTGATGCTTTTACTAGTCTATGGTATTTTTTACAAAAGAGAATAGATAGACTCTGACTTCGCTTATTAAGAAAAAAATTAGAAGCTATTGCTCTTTTGAATTTAAACCATTTTAGTTTTGTCTAAAATATGAATATGTAACTGAAAAGGCATGCCTCTGCCTTCCACATCCATAATATCTGTCAGGCAAAAAAAGGCTTTGCACAGATTAGGTGTGTGTCCATGTTAGCACACTCAAATAGGAAAATCCAGGACGGTACCTTCAGGTTCAGAACGGCTGCCTTGCCCTGTCTCTCCTAGCGAGCTGTTTCAGTACGCACACAGTACGCAACACAGCCAGCTGCATAAGATGACAATTAAACAACGCTTCAAAGCACAACTATTCCTGCAAGGACCCATTCAAGAGAGCATGAGATGGTTTTTGAGATCCATCCATGCTTCAGGAATCCCTGGATGTGCCTGAAGCCTCCTAGGGCCATTAACAACCAAACTACATTTGTCTTTCCAACAGTCTTACTGATCCTGGAGAACTAGTTCCATACATTGCTAGAAGCAGGGGAGAAACAAAGAAAAAATATTCAGAGATTCAGTGTCTCTTTTCATCCCAACTGAGACCCAAAGACTCATTAAGAAAGAAGTTCACTACAGCTAAAAAAAGGACAGTTTTAGTAATATTCTTAAATTGATGTACCATTATATTACACAACTTTCTGGGGATACAGGATCCTGGTTGCTCTACAGGTATAGAGGTATAAAAAAGTTAAAGTAAACACACTCCAAGAGAAACATACAGCCATAGAGATTTGCAATAAAAATGTTAATACTGATACAAATGAAAGATTAATGGGAATGTGGGGGAATGGAAGGAAATAACAAAAAGGAATGACAAAACAAGGCTTATGTGAATGTATTAGTGAAAATGACATAAATTGGCCTTAAAGACTTTCCACTTCATAGCACACACCAATTAGAAAGGAACAGGCTAAAACTAGGGACAGTCTACTGCACATAAACCAAAGATCTATAGACTCAAACCATTAAAAGATGATGGTGAAAGGTAAAGAGTGGAGTTGAAGTGACCCAGGAAAGGAAACAAGAGACAGTACATCCTAAGGACTCAGAGAAGGGGGATAGGATGGCAAGACAAAAGATCATAATCACTGTCAGCTCCTCAAGAGTACAAAAGGCAAATCCCAAATATATCCACAATACATGATCACCAACTTAAGAAGAAGAAGCAAGCATGATGAAACATCAGGAGTTATGGCGAATGTTACTATAAATATGACTACAGTAGAGTTGTACCACAACTAAATTGAAAAGCATTAAAAAAAAAAAAATCAAAGAATATTTTTAGTTTAAAATACGCTTTCACTGTTTCTATCAGTCAGAGTGACTAATGACTCATGCATCCACGTTCATGATATTCATCTTTATTTTCTTGTCTCTTTATATCTGACCTTTTAAAACAGCATGTAATGTATACTCCTTTCAAAGAGGTATACAGATATTGTTTGCAGGTGTACAGATTGAATATAAATCATGTAACTTGATACAAAACCTTCTGGTAGAATTTTTTAGTCCTGAACTCCTTCTACGTTACTGAATTGTACTAATAAAAATTACTTTTTAAATAGCTATTAGCATATCTCTGGCCAACTCCCTAATTAATTTTTAAACCTATAACATTAAGGTAGCAGTTTTTATATTATAATTCATTTAAAATTTTAGTTTGAAACTTGCTGGGTGGGTGGTTGCAAGAAAGTATGTAATACACATTTCGTTCCGGGGTTTGCTTCTGCGTTGGCAGTTGTTACAGTTCCAAAGCAATCCCCACACCCCAATTTCCTTTCAGTCTTTCCATGGGAACCATTTTGTTCCATCCCTCCTTGCAGATAGCCTGAATTCCCAGGTGGTAACACTGCTATTTACTGAAAGAACTCTTTTCCAACTTCTCCAACTGCATTTCACATCCTGCTAGAGGTTTCCATTCCAGGGCACATCAATGCTTCAAATGGCTGTGACAGAGAACAGGTTGTGGATTTTAAAAAGCATGTCTGTATTTTCTAACACAGCAAAGGAAGAAAGGACTAAGTTACCAGATTATATTTAACCTTAGCTTTTGCACTTCTTTCCAAGTTTTGTAGATCCCTTTTCAGCTGGCTTACTGCACCATACAGTTCTAGAAGAGACGGACTGCACTTTAAACAGCATTTCCAGTTTACAAATCAGTCTCTCAAAAGATACTTTGTGCTGTTACCCTGCACTTCATAAAGCTGTTTGATTCCTGTCTCCAGTGGTAGACTTTCAGCAGTGCATTTACATTTCAAATCAGGAAGTGAACACAAGCCATTTTCTGACCCTTTTCATTTGCATTTCCTCTGACAGGAATTACCCACCGGAACAAGAGCACCCCAATGAACCCCTTGTCTTGCCATGCTCTAACAAATGAGAGACAGAAAGAAAAGACTGAATAGCAGCAACAACACTTTTTTTTTAAACTACCTTATTAGAAGTAAAAACTCCATTCTTCAGACAAGTTGTGCAAGGATACACTCCCTAAACACAACATCAGATAAGAAATTTTCAGTACATCAGTTGTCCAGCTTCTTTAAAATACATAAAATAAAACCCTTTTTGCAAATAAGCAGAAAGGGGAAGGTATAACTCTACAAATAATAGTTTTTTTCTCCTAAATACTTTAAAATATAAGAACAGCCATGTTGAACCTGATCAAAGTCTTCATCTACCCTGGCATCCCATCTCTGACAGCAGTTAGAGAAAGAGCTGCCTTCAAAAGTGTTTAAGACAGGGAAAGCCTATATCATGCTTCCTTCTACCTTGAACCCATATTCTCCCAGCCTCCAACTACTTTTATCTCAATAAATTTTGGGGTCTGGTGTTGTTTTCCTAGGACTCCATTCAAGCTGTAAAATATAAACCAAATCTGGTGTTTCATCACACTGACGTCTTGTTATACTGATTTCATCCGCAGTCTCGGCAGATGGGATGTTTTCTCTGCCCTAAACCTAACAACCAGTCAAAGGAGAGAAGTCCATAACCACTGGTTGTGGTTATGTATATTCACAACAGCAATTTTCATGTAATGAGAGAGGATTTTAATTTCAAGAATTAACAGTTTTATTTAGTCTTGACAGAAAACAGTATGCATTTGAAAATAAAACCTGAAGCAGTTATATTTTTCAATAGGTGATCAAAATAAATATAAAAATTAAGGAATAGTCAGGATTTAATCAACTCCTTGTCACAGCTGACAATAATTGTAACCATAACACAAATAATTTGTGTATACAGGCATATAAAGAAAGAGATGAGATCCACTACCGGATTTAAAGTCAAGTCACTTCATTTAAAGCCAAGCCCAGACTGAAGCAAGTCCGGACAGAATGCTCAGTCTATGATCAGTCTATACAGGATGATTTTATATCTGGGCATCACTGAACCACCATTCTGTGGTTCAGTGCTCTGCAATAAACAGATGTTTGAATACACCCTATGCTACAGATAACATTACATTTGCCATGTGGGATTTACAGGACATTGGTCCTTAATGAGGAAATTTAATACAATGGCAAAATACAGAATGTGTGAGACAACGCACAGAAAATAACACAAAAGTCTATGATTATTCATGCATCTTTAACTCTACTTAACATTTACTATGGACTAAAACTATACAAAGAAGCGAGTATTACATAATGTGTCTCACTGTTATGCACTGAAGAGCATTACTCATGTTTAAAGAAAAAAAAAATTGGCTATTCTAAAATTGCTGTTTTCTTCAGGGAAAAAAAATATGCAGGGAATTCACTTTATGGCCATAAGGTTACAATTAAATATAGGTAAGAGGATCATGAACAGAAAAATTAAGCCTTTCACCGGGAATAGATGAGAACAGGGTCCTGTTAAGATTGCGTTTAGTAAGAAAATAAGTGAATCTGTGATCTTGGAGTAACGTTCACAGCTTACCTGAGCCACAAGCAAGAGATAGCGGAGTTTAATCTGCCCTTCCTTGACATCTTGCTCGAGGCGAGATTACTTCATTTAAACATGATAGACTTTAAAAAATATTTTAAAATATATCAGCATGACTATAGCAAACAGATGAAGGATAACTCATAACAGCTGGGGCTGAGAGAAGCATTCTTTTTTGTAGGTGACTTTTGCTTCTCTAATACCTTCTGATTTGGGCAATTTCCTGATGTAGTCCAACAGCCTATCTATTGCCTCCTGAAATGGAGATTCCAATGAGACATTAGTCCTGAAAAAGGGCAAAAGAGTATTTATATCCTGGCAAAAGTAATTCTACAAAATTGCAGTTCTGAGAGGTGCCTGCCTGTTCCTTGTTACTCCTCTTGCCGGTGTAGATGTCTTGATGCATCCAAGCTATCTCCTGGCTCTCTCTTAAGTATTCAGGACAAAATTCTCTATTTCCATGGAACAAGGCAACTGAAAATCAGATATGGACCACTTCACTCATTCACCCTCTTTGTCACCTCAAGGTTGCACTGTTTGTATTTTAGACCCACAAAGAATTTGCAGCTAATTTACGGACTAAAACCACACATTAAAATGATGTTAACTGATTTTCTGACTAAAGGTGAACTATTGCTTCAAAATGATGGTTAAATTTGCCCTTCTGAACTGCTTTTACCTAACCCTCTAAGGCTTTTATGAGATTTTGGTTCAGCCAGAACCAATCGCCATATAGAATGGGACCTTTAATTTTCATCTGATAAGAAATCTCAATCATGGGTAGTTTCTGACTTGTTAACAATTTTCCAAAGTACACAAAAAGCAGCTAACACTTCAAGATATTAAGCAAAGCTACAGAATAGAAAAATATATATTAAGTAATTAATTGCACACACCAGAATGTAACTTGTATGAAACTTCTACAATTGAATGACTGGCTCCAACACTCATCTGTCCTGCTTCTTTTTCGGCATTTTTCAGGTCAGCATATGCCATATCACTTCTCTCCAGAAAAGCTACTTCTCTTAACTCTAATGAATCTCAGATATCCTTAATAAATTTTCAGTTCCTGGAGCTCTCCCTTAGTCATGTGTATAAATTAATCTCCCAAATTTGCAGCAGCTGATTATCTCGGGAGAGCCTCCTACTAAGAACTTTGTTCTGCCTTCTATTACCCTGAGGCAGAACACAATACAGTGTCTGTGCCCTCTGAGGTTTACCTAAGGCTACTACTAGCTCTTTGCATTTCCAAATGATTTATTTTGCAAACTTATAGCTTTTTGATAAAGAAACTATTAACAACTTTGCATCATTAAGAAAAAAAATGAAACAACAACAAAAAACACCACTACACCAAAAAAACCCACAACCAACCAGACAAAAAACCCACAACAGAAAATCCCCATCAATGTACCCTGCTAGACAATTCTCAGAATTGCAATTGCGACTACTGCAAAAAGTTTTGTTCTTAGTTACGTTTAGACTGTAGACAGTAATTCTGTACATTTTAATGTCTTTCAGTAACTGAGCTATGAAAACTGTGAAAGAGAGAAGAATGAAAGCATGCTTTCAGTAAAGTTCACTTTTGAACAGCTATTTCAAATTCAGCTAATGTGTATGGTTAAGCACAGTAGTGTGAAGAGATACTTTTTGAAGAAGAGGGGTAAATTAACTGAATTGTGGTACAGAACCTAGAGAGAATACAATATGCACTCAAGAAACCTATTTTCAAACTTTGCGCATTCAAGTAAGGGATAAAATAACAGACGTTAATATGGGATAAGATGTCCACCTCACAAATAACAGAAATGGAAAACATATAAAGTATAGCATATCATGCATTTGTTTAAATAATGAAGATATTAGAAAACTACTAAATTCTGAAATTTAGCATATATTACCTTGATACATCACTGAAAATTACTGAATACGCTAAAAACCTGTGAAAACCTGATTTCTGGCAAATAAGTTCTACATATTTTTTAACTCTGTCCTGCACAGAGACTATTTGGGGCACTTCCTTTGAAGAAGCTCTGACATTTGTTTACAGTATTTTTAGTGAATCCTTACATTCATTTCAGCAAAAACTGACACAGCAGGAAGCACCATTTCCTAGTAAATAACACAGAATGATCTATCCATAACTGACAGTAAAATACAACCATCCATATTGAACTGTGATGACTACAACTGTCACTAAAAACTTGCTAATTTGTGTGGCTTCTAAGCATGTTTAATTGCAACCTTAGAACAGTAAAATGCATTTGGTTTGGATTGTTCAACATGAAAAAGCAACTTACCTGTTTAAGATCATTTTCTCAAAACATGTTTTTCAACTACATTTTATCTGTGAGAGAGTTAAACTGTTCGGTACCACAGGCTCATCTGTATACTGCACTACAAAATTTAAATCAATTTGTATTATCAAGTCCTACCAAGTGTTTACCACTACGATGAATTACGTCTTCTCTTTTAGTTTACCCTTGAGCTATTGTGATGAATAAACTAAACAGAGTAGTTCTAGAAGAAATTTAGAGTTCTGACAGAGAACCTTAAACTATTCCACTGAATTAGGAATGACCATAAATACAGCTTACAAAGCCATCATATTTCTGTATAGCACCATTTTTTTAGGATTGATTTAGGGTAAATATGTACCTTAAATGTATAAACACTTGTATTTTTTACGTCGTGTCTTATAGCCGGCATTTAAGTAGCTGTGCCGTGTCTAACCCTAATCCTTCTCATACCGTGGTAAGTACCAGCCATTCAGGAATAAAGTGTAAGAAATCTCAGATGAATCCCATTTAATTATTACTGTAGATTTTTTCATCACTGTGTACTATTTCAGATCTTAATAAATTCTTAGTTTTATTTCAGTACTGATTGTCCTAATGTAGTTACATATGGTTCCCAAATATATGTATCCTGATAAAGACCCATAGACATTTCATTGTGAGACAAAAATTGCAAAAGCTTTTTTTATTTCTTATAAATTGATGATAAAACAGCAAAATAAATACATCAGCTGGAAAAAATCCATGAGATAGTAAAGTTCAAAAAACCAGTGACAGAGTTTCCAAATTCCTGAAATGAATAGTTTACTGAAAACATTAATGATTTTATATGAATTTTGTTAGTGCACTTTTTATTTCTCTACTAATAATAGGGGGGAAATAAATTTTTACAGCTAATTTTATCATTTATTATTTAATATTCTGTAAATCATAGAAACCCAAAGAGGGAAGGATTTCTAATTGGGAATACAGTAAGCTGATGTTTTTAAAGGAAAAAAGCTTTCAAAAACTTTACTGGCAACATAATTCTAGGTGGAAACTTTTAGCTACTGAGTCACATGAACCATGTCTGAACCATGTATTATCTAGAAGAAAGATTAAATAATAATCCAAGTTAATCAGGGAAAGAGAATAAGCAATATTTTCTGGAAGATAATCCATTTCATTTCTTGGAATAAATATCAAAAAATCTCAAGCAAGAAATCCAGTATCAACTATACCAAAACTTTCTATCAGTAGACTTATTACAGACTTATTACAGACTTATTACTTACTTACAGTACCAATGTCTAGCAGCACTATGGCTTAAAATGGAAACCCAAAAGAATATATCAAGCTGAAAATTTCACTGCAAAATTAAAATCCTTTCCTACCATGTTGAAAAAGCTTTAACAGAAATGTTTATTATGTGCAGGGAACTCCATGTTCTCTTCAAGCACCAAACCTCCTACGTACACACGCGTAGGCATATGTGCATGTTAAGTGCCAAACATCTAGTACATTTGAAATGCAGCAGACTTGGACTGTGATTTCAAGAACAAATTAATCTAACATCATCCAGCACTGCATCAAAGGAAGACAATATTCTCCTCATCCTGCAGCTCTTTGCCTTCACCTTTTTCTCTTGAACATCCCAGTCTAATTGGGATGACAGACCAGTTGTAGAGCTCTCCAAAGACCCAAATTATGGAACTGATCCAGTTTACAATGTTCTCAGAAAACAAGCAAACAAACAAAACCAACAATGCCCCGAAAGAAACAGAACAAAACGTTCCAAATGGCTGCCAGTTAACCAGTTCAGTATGATTTACTGGGTGGTTCCATGTTCAGTGAGCCAAGAAAAATGCCTCTTGCAACTGCAATATTTGGGAAACTGCAGTGTTACATGTAACATGCAACAGAGCTGACTCTTCTGGAAAGTACTGTTCTACTACACAGGTACAGCATGACAATGTATCATGTGCTGGCCGTTCTTGCTTCATTCACCAGATCCTACATAAATACAAAGTTCTTAGAAGTCCAATCTACCAGCTGTTGAGATGTGTACAGGAAAACCAGATCTACAGAAACCTAAACAGAATGAAGCAGAAAGAAAAACTGATTGCGAATAAAAAAGTTTGAAGGTAAGTGTATGAATTTTTAGATTTTAACTAAAAAAAAATTGCAACCGTATTTATGCAAGAAAACACTAGCAACAATGCAAATTAAGGAATCTGTTTTTAGTGATGTTAATATGACATTCTAAAATTGTATGGATCCCTTGCATATAAAGTGAGAAAACTGAAGGCTATGTAGAAGTTTTTTCCACCCTCAACATATCAAAGCAAAAAGCAAGTAGTGAAGAATTTACTACAAGTTATTCCACTCAGATTAAAATTCTGGTCAACTTTGGAACAATGTTTTGAAAAGAAAGGTACACAAAATATTTGAAACACATCCCAGAGAACACTTATTTTCACCATCATTCTGTATTTGATATAATTCCCATTCCTTTGCACTTTACATTCTGATGTAATATTCCTTTTGTTGATCTTGAGCTCTATAGGTATAAATGAAAATTGTCTGACTAAGTAACCACAGATGTTCTCTCTTCAACTTCTTGAAATCAAAAATTTTGGATTACAACTGTGTATACAGGAAGTGTTATAGAAAACTCAAAGCAATCCCTTTTGAAAAAAAAAAAAAAAAAAAAGCTGCCAAAATACATTTAAGTCATCTACTTTTAAAATACCGTAATCAGAGTAGAAGGCTCAACATTCTCTCTCAAACACAAATTGAATTACATACTGCATGATTTTTCAACAAAAAAATAATCATGGTTGGCATAATGATGGTTAAAAGAAAGACTAAGACACTTCTGTTCTGCGTTCAGAAAGCTGATTTCAGGTATTTACATATAAGCATCCATTTGCTTTCTAGCCTCTACTGATGGTCTTGACTAGATCTCTGCTGTACATCACAGGACTTTAAACAACTAATATCCTAGATACCTACAAGTAGGCACTCAAATTTAATCATCAATCTCTCAACAGAATTCTAACCTTTAACTATGTGAAGGTAACTGGCAGTAAAACCAGTTTACCTAAACTATAAATGATTTCCAGCACAGAACAGACCTTTTTAAAAGGTAGAAAATTTGTAGTAACAAAAACTTGCAGCTATATTTTCTACTATATTCCAGCACCAGTGGTAACTGAGATAAAATCCTTGAAGGTAAATACTTGATCGTTTCTTTAAAGTTGCTCTAGGAATTTTATAAGATGTACAAAATGGACTACCACCAGAAAAGTCTGATTTGCCTAACTTTAATTAGTTCTCTTGACTCTCGTTGTCACTGTCACAGTATACCAGCCACTTCAGTGAGTTCATCTGAATTATTAAATCAACTGAGCATGGAAATTAGAGAGGCCTAGAGACCAGTTCCTGAAGCAACATCCATAACAATTTTATTTTAGCAGCAGATATAATTAACAATATACAAAAACAAGTGTCCAGAATATAAAGAAACAAACTCATGCAATTATAGAAGCTGATATTTGTCTCACAGTGAAGTAGATGACAATATTAAAAAAAACCACACAAACACCAAATTAAACCAATAAAACTACACACAAAAAAAACCAACCAAACAAACAAAAAGAAACAAAACCCAAAATCACAAACAAACAAAAACAAAACACCACCACCTTTGAGGAAGGCTTTATATGAAGGTAAGCCACTCCTATTTATTTGTTGTACTCTACTTTGCCTAAACAGGCTTATTTATAATTAGCCTTTTGAAAAACCCCTTGCATTTCTCCCTTCATTCCTGTATCATCAATTCAACTATCACCTTAAACTTGTGTCCCTTTAAAATGATGTTGCCAATGAAAGTATGAGTGTAATATATCTTGTGATATCTTTGGTATATATCCAGCTCAGAAAGCTCCTGCATCTGCATCATGTCTCTAAAGCCCATGCTTGCCTCTCATGAAGAAATTATGTTCTAAATATATCTTGCAAGATATCTTGCTCTATTAATACATTTCCAGTTCTTTAAAGAAAATAAACAAACTGTTTTGTTAACTCTTAGCATTGTTTTTGCTAACTCTGTCTTATTTCAGACTACTTCAGGCTTTTCACCCAATAATCTTACTTGTACAAATACAAAAGTTTAATGTTGACAATATTTAAAGTGCTGGGTCAACTCCTAGGAAGGCTGCAGGAAGTTTATCTTAATATTAATAGAAAACAATAAAAAGTTTAAACAGCTGGATATGTATATGCTCTTGCTAAAATGGAGGAGGAAACTTGCAAAAGACAACCTTTGAAAAGATCAAAATGTTTGGTAGCTGCAATCTGAGAGTCATAGAAGAATCCTGAGGTGGAAGAGACCCACAAGGATCATTGAAGTCCAACTCTTGGCCCATACCATGTGCCTGAAAGCATTGCTTAAATGCTTCTTGAACTCAGACAGGTTTGGTGCTGTGACCACTTTCCTGGGGAGCCTGTTCCAGTGCTCAGCCACCCTCTGGGTGAAGAACCTTTTCCTGATATCTAACCTAAACCTTCCATGACACTATATGAATGACTGAATTAGAGAAATCAGATCTTAGACAACACAGAGTTAGAGAAGATCTTAGACAACAAAGCACATGGAACTGAGGGGTCAGTGAGAAGGCTTTATAAATTCAAACTCAAGTAATAAGATTACAGATCATGAACACAAAATACAAAAATAGCTGTAGACATAAAATCTAAGACAACTTTTATGACTCTAAATAAAGTTAAAGACTGAAAATGGATTGTTACCTGAAGAGTGTTTTGCTCTTTTTGAAGGTTTTCCTGAAACTGTCTGAAAAGATGAAGCGGGAAACAGTGAAAGTATGTAGGATGCTCTAACCCTATACACACACAGTGGGATCAACGCAAGATAGTAGAGAAACACATAAGAATACAGTATACTACATAAAGTGAAGAGGAATGGCAAGTCTTATCTGCTCAAATTCCAAGCCCTGGCTAGATAAGTTACTGAAAAATTTTCTAAATGTGTGATACTCTGCAGACAAAAATTATTTAATATTCTATTAAATAACTGAGGTGTCATTCACCCGCTAAGTAAAGGATAAGCTAAGAATTTCCAGGACATAAAGTTTTATTAGCACATTTTAGCATTCCTCATTCAAGTGAGGCTTTTGAAAAGTATATAACCGTTCTAGAGTCATATATGCTTTCCTTCCACCTCTTTAATATTCCTCTCTATAAAGCCAAGGCATAGACTTATGTACCAATTATCAAGTCTTCTCTACATACACCTTAGAGATCATTATAGTAATCCATGAAAACCTGAATAGAAACTCTGCATATGGCTTACTCGCCATGTATCACCAAGAAACAATCTGTGTAATGGGAAGATTTTATTCACTGCCTTGTCCCATCACGTAAGTTCCACTATCAGGTATCTCTATTACTCTTGCCCCCCCCTTTTATTATGCCTTCTCACCTTCCATTTTTATTGTCCATCTGCTTCTCCTTTCTCTTGCATAATTTCCCATCTTACTCCTTAGCACCACACAAGGCAGAAATGTATCTTATTATAGGCCAATATGAAGATATTAAGCCATTGTAGCACACAACAGAAATCAATACTGAAGCACGATACTGCCCAAAATACAAAGATAACTGAAAATAGAAATATTGCTAGAAATCAGGAGCCAATTCAAATGTTCCTTCCTTGTATGCCTTATTATGCTTAGAAATCAACAAGTCCCTTCAAGTTGGTATGTCACTCTTACATCTTTGTGACTTTTTCTGAAATGCCTAGTCCAATTTACATATGATTGACTTTGTGGAATCTGCATACAGTTGTACATACAGCTCACTCCTATTTTCCAACTAATAACACAATTTATTTGTGTGTTTACAAAAATTTATTCACAGTGCAATTATTATCCCTCAGAATAATTTGAAGTTATTAATTGGAAGTTTGTCTGCTTGTATGGTACCCTACATATTAAATTCATCATGCTTAACTTCACCAATCTAAAACATAGGTTTGTCTAGTCCAATCACCCAACTCATCAGAACAGACAAGCAAGAAAATAAGACAATTCATTCCATCTATATCAGATGTCCTTTAAAATAGAATATAGTGTTCTTTTGGAGCGCCTGCTTGCCCAGTTAATTATAAAGAAAGTCTAAGTGACTATATTCTATTAAAAATATAATTTTTAGACAGATACATTTAAATAAGACATAATCAAGCCATGACATTTTCAACAGGATTATTTCTGATAGTATAGTTACTCCTTAAAATGACAGAGACCAAGCAGAAAAAAAGTATTTGCTGTCAGCAGAGTAGAATTTTAGATGACATCTGCCATAGCTTCTACTGGAAAACAGTTTTAGCCATGAAATCTGACAATGAAGATTCACCCTCCCCCACATATTGAATAGTATCAGAAATCTATCATTCAGGAATCGACATGCACTTTTGCACTGTTCCTAATCTCCAGGTAAACATAGGGGCACTACTATCATTAACCAGAGTGAGATTTAAGGCTCTGTTGTCAAAAATCAGTTTTGATCTTCAACAACGATGCACTTCTTTCAGATGGAAAAGCAAAGGAAATGAGTTAAAATCAAAGAAAATTAGGTCTGGAGAAGAGGGAGATGATGCAGTTGAGTCTTTTTGCACTGAGGTGGAATCAATAATACTTGATTTATTCCTTGCAGAACTTTGTCTAATTTACTCCCTATATTGAAAAATCTGTCTTTCCTCCTCAATTTCTTTTTTCTCCTAGACTAATTAAATTCAGGTTTTCTGTCTTGACTTCATAAGGGTATTTTAAAAACAAACAAATGTACACAAAAACCTCTTTTTATTTTCTTTTGTTCTTCCAGAACCTCTTCATTCTACCAATGTTACATAAGATGAGTTTCCTATATTGCCACTAGAACATGTGCAAGGATGATAAAAAAATAAATCAATCCTCCTTTACTTGAAAACACTTCCATATTGATAGGAGACCACTTGGATTCTTTGTATTTTCACAGAATCAGAATGACAAAATGTTTGGAAGGGACCTCTGCAGGTCATCTGATCCAACACCACTGCTCAAGTGGGGCAACCTACAGTTGTCCTGGACCATGTCCAGATGGCTTTGAGCAATTCAGAATTATCTCCTTCATTACTTCACCTGGTTTTTACGTTCATATATTTTTTCAGCTTCAATGTAAATAATGAATCAATTCTTTTTAAATGAGCCCAATAACATATGAAATCTGATTTTTGTCACATTTACATGCAAAACTACAGAACTGATTTCTTCACGGATACAGCAGAGGTAAATTCAATATATGTAGGCTAGCTGGTTACTAGACCTGGGATCTTAAAAAACACATCAATACAATGGTGTGGATTTGTACTTTTATTTTGCAGGTTTTGCTATTGACAGATTTATGTCCATCTCCTACTGTAGAAAGAATATGATCATATTAATGTGATAGTGCAGTAATATTATGTCTCAATTTCACTTTAATGTACACTACTGCTTAAGAAATAGCTAATAAAACAGTTTTCAACACAGGAACTAAACTAGAACAATATACATTACACAAAAATTGGATGGCAAATTACCACTGGGAGAAAAAGTATGGCAAATGATACAATTCTAATTGATTAAATTTTTAAAACTCCAGTAGAATAGTTTTATAGAAAGCTTGTATGAACACAAACTCCCCAGTCACCTCAGGTAACATATAACTCCCAGTCAGCTCAGGTAACATATAATACTGGCCACAAAAAAACAGTTTCAGATTTTGAAGAAAAATGTGTTTTAACTCTTTAACAAGGCATGCAGCCCTCCTTCTTCAGGTCACTTTGTTCAAGTTCCATTAACTGTATGCAAAATGTCACTGTAAGCAGAATAAATCTTAAAACATCATTAAAATACAACACTTATTTAACAATAAATATGGCATTTTAAACTATTTATTGGCTAATGCACACAAAATATGCCTACAATTTTTAGGTGACTAAGAATTAGTATTACCACCATCCTGGCAAAACACACGGAGCCTTTTCCCCTTAAGTGTTATCATTCATTTTGGAAAGGGCTTCACTAGTCCCTGGAAATGATCCTTAATGGTGCTGATTTGACATCTCTGGCTGAGTCCATTTTTGCCTTTAGGTTGTATACCTCTTCATGACAGCATTCTCCAACTAAAGTTTGGATGATCAGGCTCAAAGGATTGTGGTTCATGGGTACTACTCTCCCTGGGTGCCAGTAACAAATGGAGTACTGCAGGTGTCTATGCCATCCTGTTCAACTTATCACTGACTTGGTAGTGACAGAGTGTTTTCTCAACTTTCCAGATGACACCAAATCATGGGAATCCATTGATACACTCATAGACAGGCAATCTGGAAACTCTATCTCTAGTTTTGAGCCCCCAAGAAAATCAAAGACACCGATAAAGTGCAGCATGTTCAGCAGAGAGCCACCAAGCTGGTCAAAGGCTTGTGCACAAGCCCTGAAAGAAGTTCAGGGAACACACTTGCTCAGCCTGGATAAGAGGCAGCTTCAAGTGAACTTCGCCGCATGTCAATACCTACGAGCTTATAAAGAACACACAGCCAAGCTCTGCACACTGGTACATGGTGAGTGGACAAGAGACAATGGGTAGAGGTTGAAACAAGACAGGTGAAGATTTTATATGGGGAGAAACTTTCTTCCAGCGAGGACCATCAGGCAGGGGAACAGGCTGACCAAAGAGGTTATACAGTCTCTGTGTTTGAAATCGTTCAAGACCCAATCAGACAAAGCCCGGCAGAATCTAGTCTGACATCATAGTTGGCTTCTGATTTGAGTAAGAGATTGAACCTCCTGAGGTTGCAACTTCAATTACCCTATGACTAAGCATGTGATCCTACGATCTATGTCTTCCAGTTTAGTGAAGATACAAAGACATGGATATTTATCTTAACAAAATGTCCAACTTCTTTACATTTCTTATACATAGGTAGACTTAAGCTCAGAAAGTTTTGAGTAATTTCCACAAATTATAGTAAAAATGATGGCCAAAGAAGAGGCTACCCTCCCGAACTCTTTGCTTCAATCTCACCCCTAGTACAAATCAAACCTGTCTACAGAATTGCTCTTTGCTTCCAACAGTTGGACACTGCTGTCTGAAATATACGGCAAGTAAGTCTCAAAGCTTCATTCTCCTGGCATAAAAGGTAGATCGTCCTTTTAAGCAAGTATCTCAAAAGAAGAAAGATAAAGAGGCCAGTCCAAAAAATTTGCATCTGTGGGGAATTCATTCAGAGTATGCATATCACCAAGAATGCTGATAAAATTCTCATGTAAATTCACTGTGCTCTCTGAACAATACAAAGAAAGCCTTTCCCTCCCACCTCTTCTTCTTTCAACTGGTGTTAGCTTTTAACCCATCATTAGATATGTAACCTGCCCCCCCCAAAAAAAATCCAAACCAGCTGTTAAAAGTTCAGCATAAAGTAGTTTATGACATGCTATGGTGCCATTAAAAGCTTCACATGCAGATGAAAGCACCAAAGTCAAATTCTCAAAAAAAAACCAAAACAAAACAACAACAACAAAAAAAATGAACAGTATCTGACACAAAATGTAAAATTAAAATGGAAGATGCATTATTAATATTTCTGTCTACTCTCAGTGAACAATGCCAGAAAGAATTCTCCCTATTCAAGGACACAATCACACAAATTAGAGATATGAATTGGAAAATTACTGAATATATTAGCAAGTCTTTCTTCCTGTTGCCAAAAATATATTCTATACCATGTATTATCCAGGATTTTTATCCTAACTAGTTCAAAGTAGATTAAATCCTCACTAAGGTGAGGATTCCCAATTCAAGAGTCACGGCTTAACAGCATCACAGAATAGTTTCAGAAGTTCACAATCACTCTACTGTTTAAGTGAAAAAAGTCCTACTGTAAGCAGAGAAGAAAACCTACAGGATAAAAATTCTTGATATTGAAAAGATGAGAATGCTATGCTGGCATACAACTTTGCTTGTAGAAACTCACAACATTTTCACAGTAAGTGATTTTTTAATCACTGGTAACTTTGTATTAGTCCCAAACAAATTTTAATTTGCATATTGACAAGATAATGTTAGGGGTTTTCTGTAATGGAAGATGGGCCAAAGGCAGCAACCTTACTTTCAGACTCATAAATCAAATATCACACTTCAGAATTGTACAAAATAAAAATCACCATTTTAATAAACTTCAGTGCATGATGAAAACAGAACACTTGCTGTCAAGCCATCTAGTGCAGCACTGCTACTGGCCTGTGCTATATTTAAGTGAAAAGCCTGCTTTATTGGTTCATTACCATCTCTCATCTACAGCATTCTATTTTTGACTATTTGACAAAAACAGAATGCATGCCATAGATCAGCAAGATATAAGAAATACCAGTACCATCTCATAGATCTCTTCAGTCAAAAATCACTCACACAAATAGCTCTGGATAGCTTATCTTCCTTCGGCTATTTCACTTCCAACATTCAGTGTCACTATGGGCTGAACTAAGCTGTCTCCATTATTTGTACTTGTGACTCCCATTTTGGTTATGCAAAATACAGTGAAGTTGTGAAGTTTGATGCCAGAAGAAAGGACGCCAAGCCCAATATGCTCCTGAGAGCTAAACATGCTGAGAAAACATCTCTAGAAAGTCTGCCTATTTCCATTTATTAGAATTTAAATGCTAGAAGAGCACTACCTGATTCATGTTAAGCTGTTTCTGTACTACAAATGCTTTCCCTTCTAAAACACTGAGTTTCCACATTTGTGTGGGAACATAATATATAGCTGCAGCTTACAACTCCCTAAGGGAATCATGTCGATTGACATTTTAAAAATTAATTCAGTGACCTACAATAATACCAGTTTCTTATGCATAATATCTGTCAGTAGGCAATGTGGGAAGTTCTGAATTCATTTAGAGAGCCAAAGCTTTATAAAGACAAACAAAAATATTCTTGAACTGCTTCTTCTAACTTGGTAAGTGTCCTCTGGTAAATGTTTGTAATATAAGAACACGGAAAAACTGAATCTATGAAAGGGATCTGCATGCAGTATGGTTAATATTTAGAAATTCCTATTTAGAAATTAAAGCATTATAAGTCCTATATGTGCTTGCACAGCTCATTTTAATCACTATAAAGAAAATCTGAAACCATAAGCAGGGCTTTGGGGCAGAAGGCCCCATCTAAAAAGTCTTAATATCTAATTATATCAGCACTCTCTCCTGGTTTTACATGTCAGTGAAATCTTAGAGCAGCATTTCACTGAGTTGTTTGTGTAAATGATCCACATATAAAGAGGTTCACATTGTTTCCCACAGTTTGCTGTAGTAAGTACAAGCTGTCTTTAGAAACGGCTTTTTAAAAGTGACTCCCATTGTTTCATGACAGGTATTATACTGTGCACAAGAGTTCGAGTTATCCATAACAGAGAATTAAAATGGGATGGAGTTATCAAAATTTGGGGTTAGGTATCACTGTATATGAAAACAGAACATGTTCTAAGCAAGGATGAGATACCTACACAATTATAATGCACTGAAATTTTGGAATATTCAATATACTCAACATTTACAATGACACAAAACATTACAGGTAGAAGCAGAGTAGTCAGTTACAACTTTTAACTACAAAATCCTGCTTATAAAGCTGTTCTAAAACATTTAAATGACACAGACAAGAGCCAACATCTTTTGTGATGAAAACATAATAATTTGCATCTGAACTATCTCTTTAAAATTAAGCACTTATAGAAGAAACCTGCGAGAAGTGATTATTATTCCATGAAAAGATAATACTATATATATTGTCAACTTTCCTATTTTTTTAACAGAATTGGAGGCAGCAAACAATTCATAAATTGTTTTGCATGCAATTGCCATCTGTCCTTCAAGGATAGTCTTCATTTCCAAACAGCACTAAAAATATTTGAAATAGCGGATAGGAATTATTGTCAATTTCTACAAGCATTTATTAAATCTCCATTCTTATCACTAGAGAAATATAACATTCTCTTTTTCAAGGAGGTAACTCCAAAGCTTTCTCACTCAAACATTGTTCTTCATGTTTTTCCAGACTATTTTAAATCAAGAAGCCTTTGCCACCCCACACCACATCTCTGCATAACACCAATATTCATTTGGTTTAAATATGTAACATCTGACCGATATTCTGAAAACAAGCATTCCCAGTAACATGAAAATACTTGATTTTAATACATTAATCAAATACTGCAAAATGGCCACTATCACTATTTAAAGAACTTAAAGAGAAATCTAAGATCATATAAGAAAAATAATACAAGGGGATTGATTTCCTACAAAGATTATGATTATTATTATTTTAAATTTTTTACATAATGGTCAGGTTCTGACTGTACAGTGTGTTTCACTCACAGAGAGTTGTGTTTTATCAGCCACGCTTACAGTTCCAGCAGAATCACTGTCACGTTCTCTAGAGTGACATCAATGTAAGAATCTTCAGAAATATGTAATGAACCTTCCAGAGAAACTAGGCAGGAAAATTAGGATCTTCCTACATCACAAACTCTCAAATAGCGGGCTTAAACTTCAATAACACTAGTTCTTTTAATACTTTTTTGTTCTCCTCACAGTGCCATATAATACAAAACCGGAACTAACACAAGACTTCGTTACTGAAGGCACTCAAAATGCCTGCTTAAGTGCCTGCACAATGATCTAATATTTGTCTGCTTTAAGCAAGTGTTTGGACTCCAAAGTTGTAAATCCATAACTTCATAGTTAGGAATTAAACCACTTTATGATTATCAGAGAAATAAGAAGCCAGACCCCTAGGAATGAGAGGCGAAAAACAATAGTGCAGGAACTAAAGGCCACTAACAACCCAAAACTAGTGTTACACTGGCAGATGGTAGGAAGAAAGTCAGGTAAGTATCTGACATCTGTATGGGAAAAGTTGGAATCCACATAAAGTAAAAAATAAATTTCACTGATAACTACCTTTTTATTTTTGCTGAATCTGCACCTACTGATGACAACCAGCTTCCAGAGCAAGATTGAAAGGGCTAGCTCTCAACCAAAATTGCAATAATGCTGAAAACCCCAAAAGAGACACTTGAAAGATTGCAAATGAAACTTAAAAAGTGAAAGAAATCCTTGAAGAATCTTTTATTCATTTTAAACTAACAAACAACTCAGACTTATAATTAAGGCAGTTGGCAGGTTTCATTATAGCAGACCAGATACTAATTCAGTTCAGATATCCAAAGCTGCAGGTGGAGGGCAAGATGCAAGTAACTAACAAAAGATAAGACTTCAGACTTTGAAAGGAGTGATGTGTGATATGGCAGTCTGCAGAAATCTCTCAGAGCAAATTAAAATGCCCAAAAGAAAATGGAGGAAAAAACTTCCCACAAATACTCTCAATTTGGCCATGGAAGAAAATTTTAAAAATTAAAGAATACAAAGTAAAAGCTTATGAAAACCATCACAGATGAAATACTTCTAGAAGTAGTATAAGACGAGCATATAGAATGTAGGGCCATGCATGGTATTTGCAAAACAACTGCAGGTGATGCAGCCAAGAGCAGCCAACTCAGAGTAAAAAGAAAAAAGTCACATCTATCAAGCAGATGAATGCACAGTGCATGCAAAAATCAGCAGATGCAGCACTGCAAGCCTACTTAGAGGTCATGTCTGCAAGGACCAACCTGGAAATTGGTACCTCTTAGAAACAGAAGAAAGCCTTGTGAATTCAGAGTTGAATTTAGATAATCTCAGATAAATGCAATTTCTAGAAAATGCTTTAAGAAAATTACTAGACTTGAAGCTTGATATAGAAGACAACTAAAATTGAAAGTTTAGAGCAAACAATTAAGCTTTATATGACTCCAAATTAACGTGACTAATTTGTCATGATGAACTGAGGCAATATAATCTTTTAGAAATCTGAAAGTTTTAAATCATGTTCAGTAAATGCCAGTACAAAGAAATATAAAAGTAAAAAACTGTGTTGAAATATCAAGATTCTAGTGACTCTTTATTTATAAAATACGTTTTCTCAAAAATAGCATTATACCCTCTACTACTTCCAGCCTGGGAAAAAAAGTGTAAATTGGCATGAATTGTATCAAGAAGAGTTGAAGGGTATGAGAAGAGCTTCAGAAAAATTCTGTCTTCTCTTTCCAGAAAAGTAATGTAGTGACCACTTCAACCAATATTTAGAATACAAGTTGGACTAGAAACCAACTGTCCATCTCCTCACACACACCTTTGCTCTGGGAAATAAGAGAGCTGAGAAAGGCCTGAGCAATGTGCCACAACAGCTGCACCAAACACAGTCCTTCCCTCTTCTTGCAGGTCAGGCCCTCAGGCTGGCACAAGGAGCAGGCAGGATACAAGGACCAAGGCTTTAGAAAAGAAAACAGTAGAAACAAAGGGAAGGTTCTTGCTTCTGAACTTCAAGTGCCAGAAACAAAACTATTTATCTGACCATACAAAAAAACCCACTGGCTAGAAAAAAGGGGAGCACTGGAATAATTTTAAAAACTATAATAAGGAGATTCTTCCTCAAGAACAGAAAATCTAAATTACTGAACATGTTTTTTAGCACTTTCTAGAAAAATAGTGGTCATTTAACTAAGTAGCCAAAACACTGTAAGATGGCAACTTCTTCTTTTGCTTCAGAATTAATATACAATTTCAGCTACACATGTATACAATAACTAATTAACTAAAAAAACTCACATGGAAAATAAAAACTAGATGGATAAGGTGCTACTTCTAGACAGTAACACAGTTTTGACACAAAATCAGATTCCAATTGAGAAATAATATTTACAAAAAGATGTTTCCTTTATCCTCAGGAAGCATACATATTATTCCATTTGAACTGAAAAAGTTTACAGTAAACAGTTCTAAAGGGAAAATGTGGGCTAAAATCCCTCAGGATAAATCTCTCTCTCTGATGAGGAATGATCCAAGTTTATTAAACTTCACACAGCACATTCTTCACTGCAAAAACAATGCAGAGAAAGAAGAGAGGAAAAAAAAGGAGAAAAATATTTCATGGAGAGAGGGGGGGAAGGGGAAACTGACATTTTTTAAATTCTGAAGCAGGATGTAATTCCAAATATAAATTAAGCTGAAATAACACAGCAGTTTTCTTTATTCTGCCAACAGAGGTAGTTTCTTTCCTCCTTGTTATATCAGTATCATGAAAACAGCAGCTGCTTTTCACACCGTGGAAGTGAAAATAAGCAGACCTAATTGGCAGCTAAATTGATGATCAGAAACACAGCTTCAGTTCATAAAAGATTTTGCTCTGCATCTTAGCAAATCAGTCTCCTTCCAAATTTCATGAAGACCCTTGCTGATACATAGCTGATAAGGGATCACTGCCTAAATTTTTTTTTCTATGAAGCACTTTTTGTTATAGTACTTATGAGCATATGAGACCCCTAACTCATGCAATATTCACCTCAGTACTTAATACAAGCTACAAACAAGTTAAAATTACATTCTGATATTATGCTATATTGTCAGAATAGAGGAGAAGCCACAGCAGACAAAGATATGTTGGCAAGAATGTTTCTGCCAGTAAAAATTCAAATGGTAAAATGATACCTTCAATTCAGAAGGTATCTTTCCATATCTATATGTAAACCTATAATTTTAAAAATTATTTTCTTCTATATGCAATATTACGAACATATATTTCCTTCATACAGAGACTCTAGTTACCATCTATTATACTTCAAACTGAAATGCATCTTATTTAGCAGGAAATCAATTATTGCCCTTAATTCTATCTTGAGTATGAGTTGCCTGCCTAGAAAGCAATATATCAACTATAAATTTATGGCTCAATACGGATACCAGCCCACAGCTAAAAATTTGCAGCTCTATATAACAAAGCACATTAAACAATCCTCCAGGGTAACATATAAGCAGAAGTAACTCACATAATTCAGCACACACCATGGGAAGAGCTATTTCAACCACGTCTGTTCACCTTCTTTGGTCCAACCCATTTTCAAAAGAAGTTGTGCATATTGTCAACATAATGAATGAAATCTCAAAACTCCTCATAAATTTTAAATGTCCCAAGGGGTTTCTTCACCTTAGTGTGAAATCTGAGCACTGTATGCTTAAACTGGTGCAAGGGGTTTTTTAAAAATTAAATTATGCATTTTGATGAATGTGCCCTTTTATTGTCTACATCAGCATTCTGTAAAATGCCTGAAAGTGAAAACATTCAGCAATATTACAGCTGTGTTTTGAATTAGCCCTGTTTTACTGTATAATGCCCTCAAACTGCATTGGTTTTCATTGCAGTAACAGCTCATCCCATATATCTTCCATCATGCCGTAGAGATTGCACTATTTATTTTAGTATGAAGAACATTATAAAATCAAAATATTTTTAAAATGCACCATGGAATTCCTTAAGGAAGGTGTTTTTATATCATTCTAAGAAAATAATCTCTGAATTCTTGTAATAGAGAAAGAGTATAATTTCACTGTAAATACAGGACAAGAATAGCGAGTGTCTTCTGTCAAATGTGTAACACAGAATATATTTTATTCTTTGTAAAGCAAATGTTCCCTAGAATAATCCTTTCATAGAAGGAAACTTTGCTGGGTTATTTTTACAACTGAACTAGACAGCAATGAAGTGAGTACATCAGTGTTGGCCAGTTTGCTATATTTAGTAAAACAAAACCTTTATTCCTATTGTTCCACAGCCTTAAATATCATCATGACATTCTTTCACCAGTAAAAGGAAAATATTTGAGAGGATGAGAATTTCTAAAGTTAAATCAGTATCAGTAAGAAAGGAATCCACTGTGCAGTGAAAGGCACAAAACCATATTTACTTAAGTTTAAATACCATCACTTTCTTCAATACACCTTGCTCTTCTCCCAGAACTATTACTGTTTCCACTAAATTTAACACGCATCGGAAAGGTATCACAGCAGGATTTGATAAACAACAAATAAAAGTACTAGATACCTTATGAATCATTAGTATGAGAAATCATTTTTTAAAAAAGAGCAGCACAGGTGTAGAGCTTTGTGGTTTCTGCTCTGTCATTTGGGAAAATTATTTTTGTAGAGTTCATAATAAACTTGGAAGTTTAGTAGCAGAATTTCAAATGACATCTAACCAATACATATGGCTACAGACACATTTTTCAGTATAATATAGAAGTGAAGTTTAACTTTGGAATTATGAGAACCTTTCTCCTGCTTTCTTATTTTGCATAGATTTCACAATCCAAGTGAATTTCACTGACAAAAGTTGGGAGTATACAAGAATGGCAGAAGTAACTAAAAATTAAATAAACATACGTCATTCTAAGAGCATCATCACTAAATAATCATCGATATGAAGAAAAATTATCATGGAACTAGTTTTCTTCTTATAGAAATACTTCTTCATATGTATCTTGACATCACTAAGATACAAATTTAATACCAGTAAATGGATACCTTCATACAGTACATAAAGTACTGAAACTGGAGATAATTTTTGAGGATTTCTCATTTTGCTACAATATTTATTCAAAGAAAGGTGAAGGACAAGCAAGAAATATAGAGTCTTTACATAACTGACAACTTCTTACGTTTAAGAAAAATGAATCCAGAGAGATTCTTCAATTCCAAAAAATTCTCGGAAGACTGTGTTCAGACTCCCATAAATCCCAGCCTGGATTCTACAGAAAGAGCTACTGAGATAATACAGCACTGTGACAATTTTCACTAAATCTTAAATGCAAATTTGAACTTAATACTCAGATGCATGGATTTGTGACAATCCCTGGATGAAGAACAAAAAATACCTGACCATTTTTGCAGTTTGTTGCCAGAGGAAGTTGTAGAGAAAGTAACATTTAGCAATTTATGGATAAACTGCTCCTGAATTTGTTTAGTTTTAAAAGGATGCTGGAGAGATTCAGGTACTATTTAATGGAAAGGTGCATATCAAATGGCTGCCAATGCTGAGGAACTACAAGGTGAAGGGAAGACAAATAGCAAAATCACTTAAAACTCACCACCTTCTTTTACCAGCTTTGGAAAGAGGTGCTGGAGTAAAGGTTTTGTTTGTCAGAGAGTTTCAGTAAGTAGCCTTGGATTTAATTGAATTTATAACCTCCACATCCCAATTTCTGACTGTCCACCTTACTTTGGCAATCACTGTGCCAGAAACTTAATTTATAAATCTATAGTTTAAAAGGTCTTCCAACTACCTTTCTACTAGAGCCCTCACTGAGGGCTTATTTCAAGATTTACTTTGGCTTTCAGTAAGTTGGGGCTAGGCCAACTTTCTCATTTGTTCCTAGTTGAAGGTAATGGACCTTTTAAACCTTCCATGCCTAAGGAGAATCAAAATTATTTTGTGTTTTACAAGTGTTACGAATTTTGACTTTAATAATAATCTAGTTCTAGTGCAGAATAAAATAAAACACAGCTTTTTTGCTACATGATGAATGTTATTTCCCAGTGATGTTGCTTTTTCAAGTAAAATGTGTCAGGTACTTTTAAGATGCATACAACACAATGTGCTTAAAACCATTCATGATATTTAACAGAACAAAACCCCTCATATAACACTGACATCTCCATAAATTTATATCAGTAATTTAATGAAGTTTTTTTCAACTTTCTTGCATCAATTGACATTCAATTTATCATTCCTTACACTCACTTCACAGGTCTAGACTGCATTAATGCCCAAAAGCTTTAGCTTAAAAATATCAGAGATTATTATTGCCTCTTATTGTCAGTAAAGCTTATCAAATAGGAAAGAGTTATAATATGGTACCTAGTAGATTTACAACCATGTCGATTATTAATGGGGACAGGTAACCTGAGAAATGGAAAGGAACAGAAGAAACAAGGAAAGACTAAGAAATTAAAAGGCATTATGTACTCTGACAGAGCTAATTGATTATCCTAATCACCTCACTTCTGATGCTGTTCCATTTCCCATGTTAAATATAGGTATCAAAAAAGGAACTAAGGGTCAGAAATTGTCATTATAGGCAATACTATCAATGAAGCTTGGCTTCTGATGTCCCACTTCTCATATGTCTATTTGAGTAGAGCTGAATCTCTCTGTTATATACACCCAGTGTTAATGCAGAATACTCTTAGGCTTAAAGTAATTTAAAAAACACTGTACACTGTTTCAAAGCACAAGAGTCTAAAAAATAAGGTTTTAGTTAAGTATATATGTGTTAAATGAGAAAATTGCTATCAATTCACCACTTCTGGGGGAACTTCAGCATTCTCTCTCAAACCCTCATCATAAAATACTGCCTGAAAATCCTCTTAGAGCAATGTGGTGAGAATTTAATTAAATCAAGTTACTGAACTGTATCCATAAACAGTGGTTTTAATTCTGTCAACTTAGTATCACTAATGCCATCCATAAATTTTGTCATGTTTACAAACAAAGCATGAAAAAGTCACAGTTTCACTACATAATAAGTTACACTCTCTTGTGCGACTTTAATGGGCTCTGTTAGGATAACAGCAGCCAGCCAATTTAAAATTTTCAGGCTTCATTTTGTCAGCATCTGTGATCCAGGGGGTCATTCATTAAATTATGACCTTTTTCTTCTATGTTATTTAACAAATAGAGAGGAAGGAAGGGAAAAAGGAAAATAATGTAAACACAAGAACATTAAGGAAGCCCCTCAATATTATTTAGTTACCTATAACTCATTAACAGATGAAAATTTGACCCTAATATTGAGGACCCTTGTTGGTCAGCTATTACAGTCTTACAAAAAGGGTCTTCAAGGTATGGGCAGTGAAGAGTATGAGATCTCACCCATATTTCCACTCATATTGTCACCTATTTTCCATATAAAATGGAAAATATTTTTTCTAAGCATTAGTAAATTGCATGTAAATAATCCTTAACATTGTAGGATGGAACATATTAAAATAATTTCATTATCATTTGCTCACCTAGTTTAGGGACAGCAGTGGAAAACTGATATAGAAATATGTTTTTATTTCAATTACATTACATAGCATTTATTTGGGCCATCATTTAAAATAAAATGTCTAAGGATATTCTCTGGAAGTGTTCATTTTTCACCATTGACTAGAGAGAAATTCTAGTGAGTGGGCTTGATTTATGATATCTAACTATTAAAACAATAGAGATAATTGGAGGAAGTTTAATGCAGAAACCCCCCCTGAGGCAACAAAAGAAATCTACGTGGACTTTCTTGAATAATGATGCCCTTGTCTAAAATCAGCATCCTTCAGCATGACAAAATATAAACAAGAATAAAATAATAACCTAAAGGCTTCATTTTTAAGCCTTCACTAGAGACTTCTGAAATAAATAAATAAAAAATTCAGAAGATATTATAAATTAAGAAAATAGACTTGCTCACTGGCCAGACGTTAACAGATGAACTAGTCTGTTGCCAGCACTTAAGAAGGAAATTTTAATATAATCTGTTTGTTTAAGGAAGTCTGCAATGATAAAACAAAACAAAACCAAAGAAGAAATAAAAGATGTTACAATCCCTTCTCTAAAATCTCTACTGAATAGATCACCAAAATGAAGCTAGGATCAACAAAAAACAAAACAAAACAAACAAAAAAAAATACAGTCCCAAAAAGTGTCAACCATATAAGTTTTCTCTCCACCACAGGCCTGTTCTCATCTTCTTTGTTTGCTCTCTGATGTCTCTGCATATGTTTATTAAGATTGGTTGAAATGGGCAAGATTGACATCCCAAAATTTATATACTCCAATGGAGCAGGGATTGCAAAGCAATTCACTGTCCAGTAGCACATTATCTGTGGCTTGGCTAAGACTGTGGATACAGACACAACCTAAGCACCAAAACCCATTAACTGGAGACAAACCTAAAAGTGTGTTTCTTTAGCATCCCTCTACATAAAACTCAATCACATTGGTTGCAGTGGTACAAATTCCCTTCAGTGTATTAGTCTCCTCCTGAATAAAACAACCCAAAGAGAGCAAGAAACCAACATCAGAAAGAAATCTTACTTGCCTGTAAGTCACAGAAGGGGTTGGATTGGAAGGGACCTTTAAAGATCATATAGTCCAAACCCCCTGTCATGGGCAGAAATACACAAGTCAATGATTTTATTTTTTTTTAAATGGGCCCTAAATTGAAAAAAAAAAAACAACCTACATTTATTTCCTCTACATTACTAAGATGCTGAATTATCCCCATATCTAACTGGAAGCTTACCATTCTAGGAAAAGGACCTTCAGCTGCTACATGCACACTCAAATATAACATTGTGTCATTCTAGGATCTAAAAATTTTATATACAATACAGACCATAATCCCATCTATAAATCAACATATTAAAAGAATGTAAATACAATTTTAAAATATTTTAATAAACTGTAAAATAAATACATTTAAAATTTTCCCTCTTGCTATTTCTTAAGTCTTCTGTTTTTCTGAAATATTTTAAAATATATATTGGATTTGGTTTCTACAGAGAAGAAGCTGACAGTAATATTCTGGGCTTGTAAGAGGAAAATTGGGATTATCGTCTCTCTTCTCACAGGCAATATGAACCTCATACACTTTAAGGAATTACAACAACAAGGATCCCAAATCCTTTAACAGTCTGGGTTCTCAGCAGCACTAACCATTGCTACTGTTCCAAGTGACCCAGGGAAAGGAGAAAATTACTGATTTTCATAAACAGCATACATGTTTAAGAACTTTTGCAGTGTGTGTGAGTAATATGTTGCAGTCATTATGCTACTGCATGCCAACTGTTTCAAAATACAGCTTCTGTGTGCATACTTAATACTTTCCAAATTTATGCAATGTGAAATTGGTCTACAAATGTTGCATATGTATAAAACAATAATAATAAGTAATTATTATTATTATCATTATGCAAGCCTCTCATTTGTCAGTTTGCATACAATAGACACTTTTTTTAAAAATTATAACCTCACCAATTCACATCCCTTGATATTTCTGCTATTACAGTTCATAAAGTCTGAGAGTGGCTCATTTTCTTCCTAAGTTGATTTCGAATATCAGCTATTCATGAGTCTATATTTGCTCACCTTTTGTACTTGGATTGAACTTCAGTAGCAATCTCCAAAATCAGTTTATTCTTAGAAAACACATGGGAGACCAATCAGGAATATATAAACACAGCAATCATAAACCTGTTGTGTTCAAAAGGGTTCTTCATGAGATAATATTAAATACTGTAAAACTTTTGTCTTCAAGTAAATGAAGCTCATGACAAAAGCAGTATTGATGTGTTTTATTTGTTCACTTTTTCAACTGCAAGTATGAGACAAAAAAAAAATAGTAAAATAGCAAAACCTTTACTCAGAATATTGCTATTAACACATCATAAAGCAGGGGTATAACTGGTAACTTAGAGATATCAAAATTGATTATTTCTAATAATGTCAGAAGTCATGCTTTGTGCTAAGAAGACCAAATGTTCTGTTCATGTTCTCTAAATACCAGGAGCTGACACAAGTTTGCTAGCCCTGCTGCTACCATCTAGACAACATACGTGTCGCTGCAATATAATACCTATGAACTTTAGCAAATAGTACATAGAGATGCACACACAAAAACAAGCCACACAGAAGAGATAAATATAGTTGCTAGCAGAAATTTCTAGAATAGCCCAGGAGTGCTTTTACAAATTAGGACATGAAGAGTCCCTTCAAATTTAAATTTCCCTTGGCAGTTACCTGCTGCTGCATTAGCAAGTCTGGTGAACTGAAAAGCCCTGCTGAGCTGCCTTGCATACAGTTCTGCTGCTGAAATCCCAAACACAACTGTGATAGTCTTTGCAAGCTCTAAGTATTTTCAAATGTGACAATTCATTCACTTATGTACTAGAGAGCTATATTATGTTATACTTGTTTCGCTAAACACAGGTAAAAGCTGATTAAAAAATATATAATAAAAAATACGCACAAAAAATCTGTTAAGTGTTTTAAAGGAGAAAAGCTAGAAAAGGAGAAAAACTAGAACTAAACAGCTGAAAAAACAGCAGCAGACTTTAGAAGAGTGGGAGACAAGAGTTCCAAAGGTAACAAAACACAAAATTGATTATTATACATTGTAAATACTTACATAAATGCCAACCTACTTTGCATTCACAAACTCTGTAGTCTCTTCAACACCACTAATGGCCACAGGATTACAAATAAGAACTGACCAGAAGAATAAAATTGGAAGGCCAGCTACTCAAAACTCTCTCAAAGATAGCCACTGAGATAATTCCTCAAAAAGGAGAGACAAAAAGGGAAACAAAGAGAAGAAAATATTCTATATGAACATGCTCAGCTGTTTCAATTATAAAAACTAAGAAGCATTTAGAAAAAGTTTCAAATTTTAAGATGCCCTTCTTTTCTGCTATATATGGGTTCAGACATTCGAGGGTCCTTTGTTTTGCTAAATCAGGTTTAACTTAATGTTAGTTAACATATTCTCCCACTCCCCAACATTGCACCTTGCCTTCACTGACAGTTTAAAAACATATGTCTAGATATCATGGGATAAAACATGAAGTTCACAAGAGGCCCATGAAAGATTATTGTTCTTTTACAATTTCCTGGCGTTGCAAGGTATTTTAAATATGTCAACTATACTAGCAGCCTCCTTCAATTATCAAAGATGGGCATGCTGTTCCTATGAAGTAGTGGTTACACAGACCTGGAATAATCTATACTCTTCACAAGTTTTATAAAGAAATCATAGCTCACAGTGAGGAAAATGTAGTTAACAACTAATTCTGTGGAAGCTACTCCTATTTTAATCAGAAATGTGAAATCATCTCATCGTAAGCATAATCAAGTTTTCCCCTTTAACTCTAAACACTTTGAACTCAAACAAAGTCCAAACTAAAATAAATTTGCTGTGAAAAAAATACTACTGTTAGTGTCCTATAGGACTGAGGAACACACTGTGCATGATCCTGCATTTAAAAATCTTCCAACATTATCTCTTTACTAAGGTCAAACTCAGCACCAGTTTAAAAATAGACCGTTCTGAGGGTGAAGGGGATCTTATGCAGACGCAGACATCACAGCAGGCCTTCTGGGTGTACAGGATGCTATTATCATTTGCTTGCTGACAACAAACTTCCCTTTATATGGCAAAACCACACTTCTGTCATTACAGTTGCCCTAGTTCTTGAAACATCAAAGTTATTGTTCTGAGAATGCCACTAATTTATCCCTTAAAGCAAACATATAAACCAACAAATAACACAAGAAATATGCTCACTAGGTATCTCTTCTTTGCCTTAAGATACACACCACTAATTACTAAAACCCTAAATGGTATTATGCTATGCATCATGGTTTTAAGAGAACAATATTTTAAGTTTTTACTTCTACTTTTTTCCCTAGTCCGAATTTCTGCTTTTATACTAATTTTTTACATTTCACAAAGGTAGCCATAAAAAAAGATACCTAGAATAGCAGGTAAAGTCAGAGCTGAGTAGCTACAGAGTAGCAGGCTAGATTATTCTGCTCCATGTTGGCAGAAGATATGGGTCAAGTTCAAATCAATTTAAGTTCTATTTATGAAATAAATCAAAAAGATTCTTATTGATTCTTCCTACACCAAGTCATTAAATTACAGACATGACATGAAAATTTGTAGGTAACCCCTCTCTTTGCTTTCAGTTTTCTATCACATTAATTTTTTTCCTTCATTTTAGGTGTCTTTTATTCTTTATTCCTGACACAGTTCTCTGATTTTCAGTCAAAACATTGATGCTGTCTTTTAAGAATTAATATGGTCAGATTTAACTGAAAATTTAACAAGTGAGCAAACAATTGCTTATGTACTTTAATCAGGCTCCTCTTCACACTTGGGAACTACTGTCCACATACATTTGCAAAGCATTCCCTTTACCATAGCATGTTAAACATGACCCAATTTTCAGAATTTTGCTTTCGGACTGCCACCCACACCACTGATTGTTTCACCAAATGCATATGCCTGAAACTACTCGCTGTTCCTCCTTTAGAGAATTTGCAATCCAGTTACAAAACTCAAATGCAAACTTACCATTCTATGTATGTTCAGCCATTAACACAACAGTTTTCAAATGCATGACTGGGTGTTTTAGAAGCAGCTATGAGCTGCTTTACGCTGATGATGCTGACCTTGTTGCCCACACAGAAGTAGCTCTGCAGCGTTTAACATCCTGCTTTGCAGAGGCTGCTGTGCTTTTTGGACTGGAAATCAGCTTGAAGAAAACAGAAGTTTTACATCAGCCTGCACCTCAGGAAGTCTTCCATCATCCCCATATCACCATTGGTGAAACGGAGCTCAAATCAGTCCAAAAGTTTAATTACCTGGGAAGTATCATCTCTTCAGACAGTAAGATTGATGCTGAAATTAACAGGTTAGCAAAGGCATACAGAGCTTTCAGTAAACTCCATAAAAGAGTGTGGCAAAACAAACACCTGAAGAAAAGTACTAAGATCAGTGTTTACAGAGCCATCGTGCTGTCTACTCTTTTATATGGGTCTGAATCATGGGTCATTTACCGGCACCACTTGCGTCTCTTAGAACGGTTCCATCAGCGCTGCCTCCGTACAATCCTTAACATCCACTGGACTGACTATGTGACCAACACGTCTGTCCTTGAACAGGCAGCAGTCACGAGCATTGAGGCCGTGCTGCTGAGAACTCAGCTGCGCTGGGCAGGGCACGTCTCCAGGATGCAGGACCACTGCCTCCCTAAAATTGTGCTCTATGGGGAACTTGCCACTGCCTGATGCAAGAGAGGAGGCCCGAAGAGGAGATACAAGGACTGCCTGAAACAATCCCTCAGCCTTGGCCATATTGGTCACCACCATTGGTCTACTCTGGCCTCCAATCGGGAGGCCTGGAGACACACCATCTATAACGCTGCTGCTGCTTTTGAGAACACTACAGGATCACTCTTGAGGAGAAAAGACAACACAGAAAGAATCGTGTCTTGTCGATATCACCTGGGGAGTCTTTCTGCTGCACCTTCTGCAACCGGACTTGTCTATCTCGCATTGGCCTTTTTATCCATCAGCGCGCTTGTAGCAAGCGCGGGTAGAGCCCTTCTCAGATCTTCATTCACGAAGCCTAGCCATGATGATGACAAATATCACAACCACATCTACACAGTAAGAGGATTCTAGAAAATCCACTTCCATGCTATCAAACAAATTAAAACCACCATAAAATATACTGTAAACAGCAACTGGTAATTCTAACCTTGAAAGTGTATAGCTATTATGTCTCATGTCTTAAAAGTTCCATTGCTGAAATTCCATTTGATGAAGACAAACAGAATAATTCAGGTTGGAAGGGACCTCTGAGAGTCATCTACTTCAGCTGCTGGCCAAAACACATGCAATGAGAAAGGCAGATGGAGGTGCTTGGGTTTTTGCTAGTGCAGTTTTAATTAAGGATGGAGGTTTCAAAGTTTTTCTCACTAATGACTTAGCTATTCTAATTCTGCACTTTTTTTTCCCCTTACAACTGGTGAGAATGCCCCTTGCTGTAGTTGTGGTCATTGTCTCTTGTCTTTTTGCTGTAGACCTCCAAGAAGGACTTGACTTCATTTCTCTGTAGCTAATCAAAATATAAATAGACAAGAACATTAAGGTCCTCTTTCAGCTAAACAAATATATATGCACGTATTTAAAGCTAAATGTTGTTAAACTGCACTTGCCAAGAACAGATGATTGCACATTAAAAACTAATGTTACTTTCATGAATACAGCCTTATATAATTTCCCTAGAAAATACAGTGATGATAAGGTTAATTATCATTTTAAACCTGATAATTTGCCATTCCCTTGCTTTTGCCTTTGCTAACAGGCTGAAAAAAACAACAGAAAACAAGGCCAAGACTGCTTATTACATGCACAAATATTTATGTCCACAGTATATTTAGTACAGGTCAAGACCCATGGTTTTTCTTCCAGCTTCACTAATAAGATTGGAAATAAATATTTTTCATCTTGTGTAAGCAAAATTCACTTTGTCAGCATCTGTGTAGTTCACTGAAAGATTCCTAGAAGTAACATTCTGTAGTTAATATTTATGGTTGCTCATAATACAACTGATTAAACTGGCTAAGGGGAAGTTATTACTGAAAGATATGAAGTGAGCTGTGGCAATATTTAATCTATAATTTGTCCAAAACCACAATGTATGAAATATCCTGTAAAATAAAATAGGTCCTCTGTATTTCCTAGATTGTACACAAAATGAAAGCAGGCTAGCTGCAAAAAAGAAACCAACAACAACAAAAAAAAACCCACAAAAAACAAACCAAACCAACAAACAAAATCAACAAAAATCAAAACAAAAACCCAAACTAAAATGTATTTGATATGTTTTTGCATACGCTTCAACCAATGCTGAATCATACTGTAACATCCTATATACACTTCTCTGTTCAAACTTTCATACTACTGCAGGTAGTAGAACTTAGCACTGGAATATGAAAGCCTTGATGCTAAGGAACCGGATCTCTTTGAAAGATAACGGTTTCATATGGAAAAGGTAAGCTGATCTCCAGAGTTATTCTACAAAAAAAACCATTTTTCATTACTCCCTCTCTTCGTAAGCATAACGTGACTTCTTCAAAATAGACGGTGATATAGCATCTTTAGACCCAAAATTGCACCATTCATGATTCAAGTAAAGCAATATCAAAGGTAAACTCTTAATCTAGTGAGAACTTTATCTTAAACTGAATCTACTATTTCAAGAATTCAGCACTCAGCATTTCATCAGTTCATGGAACCTAAGTTGAAGTACTTCAATTTGTTATCTTTAGGAATCATAGTTGGTACACTGGCTTCCTCAAATCTTTCACCCTCAAGGGAAGGAAATGACTTTCAACAAACTATCAGTTTATCTTACATTTAACAATCTTCTAAAGCACCAGGCTATCTGTTCAGGAAATTGAGTATACATTCAAAAATTATGGTCCATCTATATTTATCATAATCAAAAATACACTTGATCTCAAGTGCAATAACCATATGAATTCCCATAACTTTTTGTATCCTGTAGTATCACAGATGTTCAGCCTGAATTTACATAAGAAGGAGATGTCTAACCTGAATACCCTATAGAGAATGACCATTGGAATTCCTCACTAGTTGCTGAAACAATTTTCCTGCCACTTCTAGTAACAAAACTGTGTAGCCTATGTCACTGACTTCTAAAACCTTTCCTAGTTCTAGGTATCTAGAAGCAATGCCAGTCGTAAATAACCAGTATTACTTCTCAGTATTTGGAAATGTACTGAGAAAAAAAACCACATCAAATATTTTCCTATCAGAGTTCTCACTTTTTTTTTAAGTTTAAAGAAAAAAAAAGTTCAGGATAAATATACTGTTACCTTTCTGTACACACACTGCAGCAGGCATTTCCATCACCAGATTCTGCTAGAGCAAAGCATGTTCCTAGCATCTAAATTATAAATATTTCAAAAGGTAAAAGTGACATTTTTCTAAACCAAGGCAGGTTTCAAGCTCCTTTTGCTCAGCATGACCTTCACAGGTCAGTCAACCATTCCACTACAAGGCAGAGAGTTACAAGATCAGAGACAACTTTCCGGCCAACCAAATCATGGCTGCAATTTCTGCAACATTCCAAGCAGCCGTCCAGTTAGACCCAGGACCTCCTACATACTATGAATGTCCATCATCATGAACAGCAGGAAAAACTATTCTATGCCATTCCCTTTTCTATTGAATTTCTCTTGCACAGGTAAAAGTTATTTCATTTGTTGGAATAGATTTTTTTCCTCTTCATATGCCTGTTCACTAAAAAGTGAAGTAAAAATAATTAAATCAAATTAAATTAGTTAATTTTGTTTTGAGATTGAAAATTACTGTTGACATTCCTCCTACAGCAGGATATGGGTCCTCCTTATGTACTAATTAGCTGCTAGCACCTGATCATCTTACAATTTAAAGATCACAACATAACAAGTTTTTCTCCTGTCTTTCTTACTTTCCAAAGAATCAGACATACATATATTTGTAAGAAACTTCAAATTAACTTGTTTTTATTATTCATATTCTAATCTAGCTGAGTTGCAATATACGCTTGTCTTGACCAGTTGTTGGGCAATATACCCATAATCCATTCCAGTGTAAATACACATGGGCCAAGAAGAAAAATACTTTAAAAAAGGAGTACAGATCTGTAGATTATCCCATATAGAACAGCTTTAATTTTTATGTGACTGAATTGGTATTGACGTGGGCAAGATGGTAATTTCCTTCCACTTTCACTAGAATACGTCTAAGTGAAATTTTATGCTACTTACCTCAGCAGTAAATTCAACCAGACTGTGCATCTGATTTTTTGTCAAGCCCTTCAATGCTACATTTTAATGAAACACGAAGACAATAAGAGGGGAAGAAAAAAAAAAAAAAAAGGAAGAAACTCAAGCCAAACAACAACACCATAAACAGAAAAACAGAAATCAAACCAAACAAAAATACCCAGCCCACAACTACCAGCAAAAGAGACAACAATAGTGATTTATAGTTTTTCAAAGTTGTACCCTTCAGTCACGGTAAGAGTAATGCCTCACACAGGAACATATGGAATTATCTTATGAGCGGTCATTAATATTAAACTGTTTACTAACAGGAATTCACATTTTAAACAGAATTCCTGATGAGTATCCTAATGTCCAATTTCTTCATGGGATTCTAACCAGAATTAAAAAAAAAATTATTCAGATAATGGTCTGTTATTAAATCTCAACATTTCCCTTTAGAGCCAAAATTACTTATCTTATAGCAAGGTTCTAAATACACTTATATCCTACCAAGTTCCTGACATAATTTAATAATTTTATCTGATATGCATTACTGTGAAAGAATGACAATTTCTTCTTATTCTTTATTTACCAACTGATCACTGAATTACATTACGTTAGTAAGGTTCATGTCTAGTTTTGTCCAACAAGCTTAACTTGATAAACAATGAAGTGGTTTCAGTAAAATTGCAACGTAGTATACTAATGGATACTATAACAAATATTCAGCAAGCAATAACTAGTTTCTTAATTCAACAGCAAGGTACTTAATTCAACAGAAAGACCAATGAAATCAACATCAACCAGAATATGAAGTTCTCACTGGCACTACTTACAACATTACAGTAATCTTCCCAATAGACTAACACCTCTTTCATAAACGGCCCAGGCCACCTAACTGACTTCCACGTCATTAACTTTTTCAAAATAAACTATCGTTATGTTTAATTACTCAAATTGTAATTTGACCACTAAAGAGCCTATAAGCCATAACATCCATATATATTACTTTTTGACCTAAAGAGTCTAGCCAGGCCTTTTCCAGTAGTGATTCTTGCAATCAAATCTTCCTACTCATATCCATAGACTTTAAATCAGGTAACCATAACATTAACTGCAGCAAGTTCTTTCTTCTGCAACTGCTCAGCTTCCACAGTATTACAGTAACTGCCTACTTAAACCCATCCTGAGCACTCCATAATAAAACCAAGAATCATGGATTTTGCTTACTTTATAAATAGAAGATGCAAGTCTTTCTTCCATGAACAGTATTAACACACATATATAATATGATATCTACATTGAAAATAGATTGTAACACAGATAACAAAACCAGAACTATATATTTGATTTTTATCAGGAAAAGACATGAGAGGTTTTTTTCCCACTAATTTAACAGAATAGGAAAAGATTTTCTGAGGTCACTGATGCACAGAAACTCAAGTGATTATTTAGCTTCTGTGTCAGCACAACCTCCTTCGCAGTGTCCTACCTGCCAGAAGACAGATGACTTGGTACAGAGACCTAAGTACAAACAAAAATAGAATAGAAATTGGAAGACTTAAGAAGGTCAAGCAGAAGTATTCATAAAAGGTTGTCCAGAAAGAAGCTTTCTTAAAAATAATACAAGAACTATTAAATGCTCATTCACATTATATCTACCAGAATTTTGTGGAAAGTCTTTTCATAATTACAACTACTAATTCAAATTCAACACAGTTCCTTCAATAAGTACCCTCTTACCGATATTTATTTTACTAGGCTAGTCTCAAGAATGAAATTCCAGTTAGCAATCTTTTAAGAATAGTATATATACAGTTTCAGCATTAGAGAACCCTTTTGTTTTATCAACTAAACAGGATTAGATTCCTTCAAAAGTGGAATTTTTCAGATTTGTATGTATAGGTTGAAACTTGTTACACCATCAAATAATATCATCATCACAATTATCTTTTCCAGTTCTTGTTTCTGAACAGATACCAATGAGGGACACAGCCACAGAAACAACCTCACATGCAATACTCTGATTTTTCCTTCAGAATGCTGATCTGCACTGGATTTTTCAAAGATCAAACACACATAGCCTTACACAAAAATGCATAGCAGTTCACCCAAAATAAGGGAGTTTGAAGAAAGGTCTGAGCATTATGTAGTCAGAGGAAGCAATGACAGAAACCACTTAACATCCCTCATAATGACAATAAGGTTAGAGATAGAAAGTATGTTTTTTGTTGTTTAGTTTTTTTTTTAATGTCAAGGAAATTTCTATGTAGAAAGTTGAGTTTGTACTTGAAGCAATTATACTTCTATATGAGAACCCTCAAGAAGCTGACAAAATATACATTTATTTCCTTGTTTTTAAACATATTGCCCATTTTCATTAGTTATTATAGTTCAAACCTTTAAAAGCATGCTATCACTCAGAATGTACAGAACAAATAGCACTGGCTGTCATTTTTTTTTCCAGATTAAATTACCACAGCTATTTTTATTTGACACATAAAAACACATTCTACATTAGAAATGAAGGGACACCTGGAACTTACCCAGCAAGTAGGTCCCTGCTCTCAGTCACACCTTGGAGGTGTTCTCTCTGTTACAGACAAAACTCAAACTCTAAATTAATCTCTAATTTTTAATCTCCAGGTTAAAATTTGCAATTGGGAATATTTACAACTCTGAAATGTCATCATTCGAAAATTTAACAACATAATTTATACTGCAATCATTGTTAACTCCTTTGTTAAAAACCTATTAAGCAATTAAGGAACAAGACATTTTCCAAACTTTTATTTATTTAAGAAAACATGTTAAAGGTCTGAAAATACTGTTGTCTTCAATTCAAAACTTACTCAAATTTTGTCACATCAGTAAGATTCCCATTCTACATACACATACTGATTTGCAATATTCTACAATTGCACCAACTTTTTTTCTATATTAAGAAAGGAACTTTGGAATAAAAAGAGGGCATGATTTTACAATCAGGACATGAGGTTTTCCATAAAGACAACCAAAATTAATTCTAGAGCTAGAAATCACTCTTTGGCAGCATCTTTGTATAACAATGCCTGCACTTCTGCACAGTAGAAACCAAATTGCATACAGGAAAGTTGGTAAAAATGTCCATTAATCCTCAATAGAAGAGCACTATCTCCACAAGTACTGGGGATTCCGTTGCAGTATGCATTCCCGAGGAACTGCATGACCTGTACAGCCCACAATGTGATGTACAGTGCTACAGCTGCAATGCTGTTGGCACTCATATCTGATGAAGTTCTACATAACTGCTCGGATCTACCTCAGCAGAGCTCTCACAAAAACACAATGCCTATTTCAACACAAAAGTTACTAAAAAACGTGCATCCATTTATCTTTGAAAGATAATCTCCTACCACACGGCTGTTTCCTCTTCGAAGATAAATAAATGCATTTCGAAAACAAACAAAAAAACCACACACTTTTTTTTTTCTTTTAATCTGTTTAAGAGGTGTAAAGATTGTGTTCTGGAACATGTAATAAGAAAAATTACTTAACTAATTGAATAATTATTCCTGGTTTGATTTTTAGTTTTATAAGTCCAAGTAATATAGCAGTAACTAAATTAAGCACTCAAGCAAGTGATCAAGTTAAGAATGATATGTATTTCCCTCAGCTTTGAATCAAAATTGTGAGTTCAAAAGTTAAAACATGTAACATTGAGCTCTTTTAATTCTGTTATCAATAAGGATGAGTTGAAGCTCAGAGGAAAAAAAATACTTCTTGCCTCTAGGCTGAGGTAAGATTTAAATTTTTGTAAAACACTAAACTGCGATTAAACAAATAATTTTTTGCTACCAACTTATTCTCTCCATTATTTTTATCTGACTCTAATTTTACAGTTTTAAAGACTAAACCCATTCTAAATATTATGTCCAAAACCAGGTAAATGCACATGTGTGTGCACACAGTGGCTAATTTCACAGCTATGGTTGTGATGCATGGTTTCATCTACAGCAGAGGCAGGGATTATGGAGACACACACAGTCTTCACTTAGTACCTTAACTGGGCATAAACACAACCAAGAACTTTGGAGCAGAATGTTCATTCGCAATAAAAGTCAGCAAATAACAAAAATATATATGTTTATCAAGAACTAGTTGGATGAGAGAAGAAAAACTTTTAGATCTGCAAGCAGTATCAGAATCATAACCACAGGCTCACTGATTCTCTCTTGAGGTGTCCAGGACCATCAACACTAACTCATCTGTTCGCTCCAAGTTTTGGCTGCTGGCCCCCTACTTACGCTGGACTTTGCAAGCTAGGACCTCAGCAGTCCCTTTTAAGAATTGTGATAGAAACAACAGCCATCCAGAATGACACACGGCATAAAAAAAGCCATCAGTTTGGATGGCCCTGGTCAAGCCGCCATGAATGAATATTTTACTTCAGCTCTTGTTCTTCAAGAGACTTTCATAACCTCTTAGTTATTTTCTACTACAACTTGGCAAAGAGGAGACAGTGGACAAACATAAAGCAGTCAAGAAGGGTGCAAAAGAAGGTTTACATATCCACCTGCCTATCTCAGTTACATCAACACCTTCTCAACTGGTTTCTGAAGGAACAGAAAAAGCAGCAGCTGGTGGGAGATAGGCCTTCCCTGTTCATGCCTTGGCTAAATCAGCCAATTCCTCTGAGGACCATCAAGTAAAATTCATGCATATACATAGGATATCTATTCACTACTGAGTTATAGGAAACACAGGTAAATAAGCAATATGAAAGGAATAAAAGTATTAACCTGCTTACACAATAAAAGCCTCATATACCAAAATTAAGTCTCAAAAACTCACGAGTACAAAACCTCATTCAGATACTATATCCTGCAAGCCTTTACAATGCAAAACAATTAAAAACTTTATAATACAATAGTAAGCCAAAGATGATTCTAACAAACCCATATCATGAATTAATTAGAAGTTGTTACTGATATATAAAATATCCTTCAATATTTTCACACCAAAACTATTAAATAGATTATATTTACATTGCTTAACTTTCTTTGTATTGATCTAAAGTCCTTTTTGAATTCTCTAATGTGATTATTGAATGTACTTCCCAAAGACTGAGAAAAACTTCAGTACAGTGCATAAATGCAATGTGACTTCTTCCATGTGAGCATACATAAACTTCATGATTGCCTTTGAGATTAGGTAAAATTTTCCAAAAATACAAAAAACCCACAGCATCTAAAAGACCAGTTATCATGCTCAAACATATAGCAAAGTGAAAGTAGTCAATGCAGACATCTCAGATAACAAACATTCAGAAAGAATAACAAGAATCAAACTACTAATTCTGTTTTCTAATCAGACAACATGCTCATTTTCTGTTCCATCTATTAATTACTAATCAGTTACATTGACTGGTTTAAACAATCACCAGAGCATGACTTGGACAGAGGGATGCCAATACAGGCAGAATCAAATGTTACAAGAAACCATTAAATGACCTGAAATTGGAGTCCTTTCACAATATTAGGTGTTGCAAAATAAATAAATTCATATTTGTAATTAGATCATTTATAGAAAATTTTACATTACAGACAGTAATGTAGACCACAATGCAAATTTTAAATTAAAGATCACAATGTAAAGATTAGTGTCTAACAAAAGAAGAATATGTGAGAGGGTTGGCTTTAAGAGCTGATAGTGAAAATTGTCTTACAAATTACCACTACAGTAAAGACATAGGCATAAAAAATGGAAAAATTAAAAGAGATATATGACAAAAAGAAGCCAGATAATATAGCTTCTCTGTTATAATCTGCATATTATGCATTTCACTTAGAAAACTAAAACCTTAAGCTTAAACTATCCAAGCATGTAGTACAAGTATGTATTATATCAATGTGTCGGTTCTGCACACTTTGACATTCCATTTCTATATTATATTAAGGCTGAAATGGAGTTTCTGTCCTCTGTTAGTCTTGAATATTTTCAACAGTGAAACACTGCCACCTTTTGACTTGATACACAGACCTCCCCATTGTAAATGCAAATTTCTTTTTTTTTTTGCTCCATCTCTCCATTAGGGAGGTGGTTGAATTCTTGTGATCTTATCTAAAATTTTATTCAGAAGACATATTTCTTCAGGGAAAAAAATAAACATGAGTTGATAAAGAAAGACTGTATTTCTCAAAAATATGAGTGCATAGCCAAACAACTTTAAAGGAATACTCCATTAAGCCACAATGTTTTATCTGTTTTCTCTCTTTACCTCACAACTCTTTGTTCTGGCAGTTTTGGTATATGTATATGCTGTATCAAATAATATCTTGCATGGTATTCCTTTCTAGTAAAACTTGGTAATGCATTCTTTGAACATCTGAGTTTTGAAAAGGGATGATAGGAATAACAATAATGTGTCATAAAAAATTTTATGTTCCTTGCTCATATATATATTTACATGATTCTAGATTAAATACTGATGGTTCAACATCTATATAAGCACATTCTGAAATGTATGCAAAATTACTTACACCAGTGACACGATGTCCCCGCGTTGTACATCATAATTTCGAATGCTCCAGTGGTTTAAGAGCACTACATCAGATGCTTGTCTTCCCCCAGGATTCAAAGAAGGCTGAGAGAGGGGGAGAAAAAAACCCCAAACATCTTTAGATCTACATTTCCTTTATGAATTTTCCACCTAACTCTCATTCCACCAACAGATGAAATCCATTAAAATCAGTAAAAACATACCCACTTACTGTAAGAGACCAAGAATCTGTTGTATTATGGGAAATATATTTCTTTACTAAATGACATTAACTATAATTAATTTCTGACAAACTGTATTTCACATCATTTAGTGCACCACTGCATGTAAATCAAGTCACACAGGTTAAATACTTATGGGAAGCCTGATGAAAAGAAGGTATTGCCTTTAATGCTTATCATTTAATATTAAAATCAAAGGAGAGCCAGGAACACTAATTCCCAGAAAGAAAAAAAAGCAACAATGTTTTTGCTGACATCTCACTGCTTATTCAAGCATAATGCACTAAAAATTAAACATGTACTTGTAACAATACTAATTCCAGCATCCTTTGCAAAGGGAGAAAACAAACCCTCCACCTACAGCATGCACTGGCATTGGCAGTAAATGGGGGCCTTCCATAACAGGATACATAGGAGCTTGAACTCTCACAGAACCACACATAGAAACAAGACTTGTCACTAAAATTAGCATTAAAATAACCAAGTAATTAATGAGTGCAGAGTATTAGGAGGTATATAGAACCATACCTAATTATTCTGTGGGATGTGATATAAAACCAGGGTAGCTGGTCAATGCTGGTTCCAAGTTAACCCATAGGAAATGTCAGAGGAAGGAAGTAGCCCATCACAGTACTGTCTTCATTAAGTTTTGCACAGCTCATTTCAATAAAAATACTCCCTTTTGCTAGATAGAAACTATTTAAGAGTATTCCAGGCTAAAGTCGTCTGATAGCTAATTTCTCAGTAAGCTTTTTCAGTCAGTCTCTTCAAATACAATTACAGTATCTCCAAGTTGGACAGTAGATGACCTCAAATTTAGATTCTAGAGTTAGGTGACATATGAAATAAAACAGAGTATTGAGATTAGGCAGCTCCTCATTTGTCAGTATGAGAGCTGCAATATTAGCTATTTTTGTCAGTAGTTATTTTTGTGTTTTTTGTTTGCTTGTTTGTTTTGTAGAAGAGGATTTTGGTGCTTACCTTACAATCTAAATCTAACTTGGACCTCCCCCCGAACCACTAGATTTTCACTGCTGATATGCTCCTCCCCAGATTGATAGCATCTTTGATGAGCAAACCAGTTGGGAGACTGAAATGAACTGTTCTAAACACAAGTAATTACATAATACTAAATTTCATTGTACATCCTCAGCAGGTGTAATTCAAATGAACAGTAATATGATAGGTCAAAAGAATGAATGTGTCAGGGGAGGGGGAGGAATATGACACAATATGTTTATTTCAATAGCAAACAAGGCTAGTTACATTTTGAGCTGTGGACTATGGGCAAGTTTCTAGTCAAGAAAGTCTGCAGATCAGTGCAGATCACCTTAACATCCATAGAGATATGGTTCAAGTCTTAGCTATAAACATATTAACATTGATCACTATTTTATCTACCAGACTCTAAGCACTGCAAGAATCAGATTAATGAAAATCAGATTAATGAAAATCAGAAGCTAAGTAGCAGATATTTGATTACTAGTTTTTAATCAGGATTTCCAGAATTATTTACCACCTTCATAGTATTTTCCACCAAAGGATCATTTATTCACATACAAATTCATTAACAATTCACAGTCACACTCATTTTGCTAAATAGAGGCAGATATGGGCCAGAAGCTAAAAACAGTACTAAGGAAAAGGCAGAGACTAATCTTACAAAGCAGGAATCATATCACACATACAGGATATTCTCACAAAGTAAGCTCCTTAGTATTCAAAAGCATCTCTCTTAAATGGCTAAAGGGATGAAATAAACTGAAATTTTAAAACCATTGCTCCAAAAGATGATGTATTTCACAGCTGATCCTTAGAAAAGATCTACATGACTGTTCACAGACTTTTGTTCTCAAATAAATCTATATGAACTACATCTTACAGAGAAATACACCAGGTAGGTACAGTATTGCTCTAGTTGAGTTGTTGCAGCTGACTCCTACTGTTTTCTGTATTTAAACAAAGGAAATGCTTGAAATAAATTGAAATAAATTTAGATATTACATAATCTTTGTAACTTAAAGCACTACAAATGCATTTTTAACAATAGCTAACATGGTTTTGACATACAGAGTGGATATCCAACTCATTATACATAAGAATTATATTTAAGAAAAATATGACAGTGTTGAGTTTTTCTTTCTGACAAAACAACCTGACAAATGCACAGACAAAGATACAATTATGTTAGAAGAAATTTAAGGAAAACTAGGAAACTTTCATTTTACATCAACAATTAATTTTATCTATTACAAAAAAAGAAAATCTAAATCCTTCAGCAAGCCTTTTGCTATTGTAAATTCCAAAAATTGGATTCTACATCAAAAAGTATAGAAATAACACAACTTATTCCCCATGATATTTTTACTAGTAGTCAGGTTTCAGGTCTATCAAAACCAAAATACAGCTTCTGTAAGAGAGATAACAAATAGGTTCCTGAGGGTTCTTTTTAGGAAACAAAATAATACAGGGGCCTCTTCCTTCTCTAGTTTGAAGCGTTATGACTTCTTTGCTCAAATTTTTGGCATAACAGCCTCCTACAAATGAGACACACAGGTCTTAATTTAAACTGCGGTGCAGAAGCCACAAAACATTCACTCTTTCTAATCATTAACTAATCTAATGCTAAAAGCATGCAAATTGAGATCCCCAGCCATGTGATGAAGCCTCATAGGACATGAAGTTTTACAAGTAGGAGGATAAAAACATGCCCTTTTACTATACATAATGATTAACTTGGTGGTTTTTATGTTACTAATGATGGGTATGACTTATTTTCTTGAAGCTTGGGGAACACAAAGAATATTCATATAAGCTTACAGGCTTAGGTACAGTAATCCTAATAATAAAGTTAAGAGAAACTGACACAGAATAATGACAACTGCTATTATGCATAACAGAATAGAACATTCAATAATGTTTGCTGTGGAAACAAGTGTGCTTTGTCAGAGATCACTGCTCAGGCCACTCTCTATAATCCTTGGTATTGAACTGTTTGTAACAGAGCTTCCACATAAAGCTGCACATACGCTGTTATCTTCCATCTCTGTTTCACTTGAAAACAGTCCATTTGATTTAAGGAATTTACAAATTTATATATCCATAGAGAGTTCCTTTTCCACATCATTATGTATGAAGAGTTCATAATACCAGACAAGCAATGAAACTCAATAAAAAAATAACATAAATCAATATCACGATGACCACATAATAACAAACATTTTATAGTATACAGCCAGCACTACAAGAGGAGTCACACAAAAAAATCTACAACAAGCAATTAAGAAATCTTATTACCAGTTATTTTTGTCACTTACATTCAGTGTTCTAAAAAGATTACAACTCACTTGAAACTCACTATTAACAGAATGCTAGATGAGAACATCTATCTGTAAAATCCTAAGCAACAAACCCACCTCATGCGAGGATTAAAAAAAAATCAGTAATTTCAGAAATAGAAAAAGAAATTACACAATTAAAAAATGTTAAAATTATAAACTGCAATAGTTCACTGTTATTCCCTACAGGCTAGGGTTAATACACATATACACTGAAGTCAGCAGAAGTGAAATAATTATGACTGAAATGAATCATGACTGAATTATGGCTGAAAGCACTGTAGAAACACAGAATCAGCTTGAGACAATGAAATGCATGAAGTCTGTCTTAATTGATTGGGAATAAATTAGAAAATTTGTATTTTCATTAGAAGCTTTATTCAGCATGCTTGTTAGGGTGTCAGAGTATTATCATCGTCAGTAACTATGAGGCAGCAGTAAGGCTGGTTCAAAACAAAATGAAAGTAAGGGAGGAGACAGCACAACAAGGAACAAGAGATTCATTTCTTGCCTCTTGAGAAAACTTTTAATTTTAGGCTCAACAGGAATCACAGTGGTGAGTACACAAAGCCAGCTAAACATTTTAGAGGTCTATTACAAACAAATCTTGGAAATCTTACTATGGTATCTTCAAATTGAGACACTAAGGTATCACTGGAAGCATGTGATTGAAGGATATATGACTACAAACTGAACTTCACCTGCCCTCATACCCATAGCTTTCACATACATTCAGTATAGATCATTTTCCAAAGAATACAGTAGACAGGCAGAATTGCAACATGATGACCAGTACTGCCTTAAGCTACTGTAAGAGAGGGATATATTCCTTATAATTATGTCCCTGTCAGACTTGCTTAAATGTCTAATAAATCTTAGCAAAGAAATTAATATCCTATTAAAAGCACTAGGATTTTTTTTTTTTTTGGTAATCTGGAAAACGTCCATATGCATGTAAGTTCCTTTTAAACTTCTATTTCAGTGCTACAGTCCAGAATAAAACCAGAGAATTTTACAGACACTGAAATGTCAGTAAAATTACAAATGTCAGCTTTCAAGCTAGCCAAACATCAGTCAACAGAGGTAATGTTTAGTCAACAGACACAGCAAGGAGGAGCTTCAATTTTAATCACCCAGTGAATAGATATTGCTTTCCCTAGCCACTGCAGAGAGCATATCCTTCTTTGTCAGATTGAATAAATCTGAGCAAATAACTGTAGGGTTTTTTAAATCTTCCATGGAAAACCATAGTTAACGATATGCTCTTCAAGTGACTAGAGCAGCAACACTCCAGAATAATACCAAACAAAACAAAATAGCTGCCAAACACCTGGGTCTGTGACTCAAGAAAACGTAGAACTGAGGTATTGACTAGAAGGGCTCAATAGCTTGTGGAGAGGGAAAATCTAAAGAATTTCTTTGCAGCTACTGAGGTAAAACGATCAAGCAAGAACAGATGTCAAACAGACCACTAGGTCAGAGACAGAAAAGAGCAAACAATGAAAGGCAATGTGGCATGCTAAAAAGATTACACCTCGAAATTTAAATATCAGGTCATCCTCACCAGTAGCAAAAAACAACAAAACCCAAACAAACAAAAATATAAAACCAAAATCAGAAAATCCAATATCCATCTGCATCTTGAATGTTCCATGTGGCTCTAGATTGCCACAGGCTCTTTATAGCATTAAACACAAATCAACCAAGTCCAGGATCTAGCCCAAGTTTTGTCTGTGTAAATGCTGCACAATTCAAACTCCAGCAGCTAGTCTTGATTGCTATGAAACCTCTCTTCAAGGTTCTGAATTTACCCAGAAGCTTACATCAGAAAAGACGGTTTGACATTTAAGATTTGAATTCATAGTCTCTGCTATTTGCAATGTCACACGATTGGAACAAAATATATGATGGTTATCAGTGGTGATGCACAGTAATGTGCACTGCTTATGACTTAAAATGCAAAGTAACAATACAAAAATTGACTACATTAAAACATATCTTTTTCAACTCCCCAAACCAGAGGAAAAGTAGCTGTTCAGTATCATGAGTATTTGTTGCCTAAATGTTACACAGCCTATTTATAATTATTTGCTTACACTGCATAAACATTCAGTATAACCAAAGTAAAAACATTGAACTGATACCTATGTCCTGATAAGCATGTATTAATATATAAATATTATATATTATTCATGCCATTTTCAACAATTCAGCTGCTAGAAGTTAATAAAGCCTCTTTGTGAATCATCAGTTCAATTCCAAGAGACAAAAGGTAATGCTTCAAATATTTGTAAATGTCTAGGAAGGTAACAAAACAATATATCTTTATCTACTTCTCCATATATTTTCCTTTCACTGAGTTAGAATTTTGGGAAGTTTAGTTCTCAAAAGGTTGTCTTTCACATCAGAAAAGTATTTGTTTAACAAATTAGAAATTAAATTATTTCATACTACAAAGCTGTCATTTAATAACAATTGAGAAAAAGATTTTTTTCCACCTTGCTATTGTCAGTGAAGAGTCACTTTTAACTTCCTGAGAGACATATTCCCAGAAATACCTGCATTGATGCTCCTTCCACTCTTGCGACGCAGGCAACTCTATCCAGGAAAGTCACAGTTACAGGAACGGCAACAAAGAAACCTTTTAAAAAGGCTTTAATGTATTTCTTCCCCAAACCCTGGGCCTGTGCCATAATCTGAAAAACATGAAGGGGAAAAAGAAAATCCAAAAAATAAACAAATTTGAGGTAACGTCAACACGTAGCAATTCAACAAGGACTATTAAGAATAAACTTATCTGTTAGAGTCTCACAATACCTAGAGTGAAAAAAAAAAAAAAAAGTGCACATGAGAAAGGAAAAAACCCCAAACAACTATAAATCTTCCTCAAAATTTAAATGTCTATTATATGGAACATCTTAAAATTTGACATTTACCCTTTAGCTAATTTGAACATTTCTTGTGATCCTGTGCTAAATAATAACCAGACAAAATCTAATGATGCGTTTTGGAAAAAAAATTATAAATAATTTTCTCTCCATACACTCGTAATTATTAATTTCTGACCACCAAAGATGGATTATGTTAAAGAAAGAAAGGCTATTTGCAACATATTAGCTTTTCTTTATTAAATACTTCCACACATGAAGTATTACAAATGCATCATTTCCACACTTGTGGTAACTGCAAACATGTAAAATCAATTCAAATTGTCATATATATCAAAGGGACACACATGACCGCAATGAATCCTTGTTCACGACTATATCAGAAAGTTAAAAGCATACTGACAGACTGGGCAGTTAAGTAATGACACATGGGATTATTCCACTTCAAGTCACCATGTATTATGCTATCTCCTATCTATTTATTTAACCCTGAACCACTGAACATGGTTGCAAAATAACTTCAAAGTACAGTGAAACACAAGTTGTTTGATTGTATTAGTTATAGTTCTGAAAAGCAAGCTGAATATCCAGGTACTGCTGCCAAGGTACAAGACTATCTTACATAACTGCAGTTTTATTATAAGAAATGCTGCCTTTCACCTGTTGGCAATTCCCTTTTAAATTGCTGCTTCCACCTAATGAAGCCTTTCTTATAACAAAATATTTTTAACACAAAGATAAGTTACTACTGATGGCAAAAAGGCAAAAAAAGAATTAACAATGGCTCAGTTGGTATACCTTGCCCGGGGGAAGGTAATTGCCTAATGTTTTGTGTACCTGTTTTGCTAGAAGAATGTTTTTAGGAGCACTGGTTCTGTTCTGATCATGTTCTGTCCTGCTCACTGGACCAAAGTCCTTATTATAGAAAAAATGCTAAGGAGTAGTATACAATAGATCACTGGGTAATAAATCAGGTAAAGTAGATGTTTGAATAAGATATAGAAGGCCCAGAGCCAGGATTTTGAAAGCTTGAAGAATCTTGAAGAATCCAGGTCATCTAACAAAGAAAGTTGAAAAATTTAACCCAAGGAAGATGTTTGTGACGACCCCCAGAGGGATGAAGGCTCAAGTGGCAACCACCCTAGCGAAGAACTGCTCGTATGCCAAGGAAAATTCTGGAAAGTCTACACCCAGAGACCAGCCTACTTATTAATATGTATGTTAGAAGGTGTAGCCGTGTGTCTAAAGTGTATCAAATGGCTTGGTTTTGCACATTTGAGCCAAGCAAGTTTGTCCAGCGCAAGCTGGTTTGCTCCCAAAGTTGAATAAACAAATACCTTGCTGCTTAAAGATGCAAAGTCTCTCAGCAGTTCTTTTATCCTGAGGTTTTTCAGCATCACTACATGCCAGTATCTCATTGAACACTGCACACATTTTTGCCAGGCCTGTTTCGTAAGTTTTCCCCTCCAAAAAGCACACAAGAGCATTTACCACTGGATGTGTGGTAATGTGTGGATGTGTGCACATGCAAAGTTGCCATGTCACTGACAGAACAGTTCACCATCCAGCTGCCAGTAAATGGAAGGTTATCCATCACTCTTTCAGTATGAGGGGCTTCAAGTTGTCTTGCACTGCCACAGGGAAAGAGTTGGAACTTAAGCAGCAGAAAGGCAGTTTGCAGCATTATCTTTTACTGGTAACTCTACACATGAATGGATAATCTTCAACTGATAAACACTGTTTGATTAAAATCTGCAGTATTCGTTTCTTACACTTTGGTGGTTGTAGGAGAAAAGAAGGGGAAAAAAGTAATTATAAGCGTTTACTGCAGTAACAAGAAAGAATTTAGGATGGTGAAGGGCAGACACAACAAAGATCTTTAAAATTAAAAGAAAAAAATCTGTTTGGAGTATTTGTTTATATATAAATAAAACATTAGATAGCTACTACTCCTGGAAATAATATTCTGCTCATAGAGATTTCTAAAACATCTGCAGATTCTAGGAGCATAATGTTTCCAGAGTGAAATTCCGAAATACAGTGCAGTATCTGGTTAATGTTGACAGCAGATTTAAATGCATGTCAGTGAAGCAAGCAAAGTATTGTTTGCTGAAAAAATTAAACTCCCCAACATATATGTCTGGATCTCTGCCCAGCCAGTGACACCTTGAATAAGATCAACAATTACAGCACTATAAAAATGGGGGGAAAAAACCCCAAACAAACAAAAACCCAACAAAAATACACAAAACCACAAACAAACAAACAAAAAACACACACACAAAAAACCAAAAAGCCACACACACACAAAAAAAACCCCACCAACCAAAAAAAAAATCAAAAAAAGCAGGAAAAAAATAAAGATTCATACACTTTTTAATATTTGTAAGTTACACTTGGTTTAGGGGAAAAAAGGCAATAAAACAGAAAAATTCAGTAGAACCGAGAAACTTCAACAACCTCGAAAAGTTGTTTACAATGGCAACATGGACAAGAAAAATCCAATTTCAAAAATGCTAGCAAATAGCAGGTCAAAGCATTAAGAATTTCATATTGTACAGCTCAGAGATTAAGGCAGATGGAGCACAGCATTATCTGGACTGAAGTATTTGGTGCACAAAAGGTCTAGGTATTATAATGAGCCTCTCATGGGTACTACAACATATGGAGAAGAGACGCTATTTAGATAGCTCTCTATGTATAAAATGTTTATTTTTTCTTACACTTGCCTGCACATTAGAAGGCACTGTTTATCAAACAGCCTGCAGAGAATCACCAAGTAATTCAGAAAGCCCCAGGTTACAATATATTTGCAAACTCAGGTACTTAAAAATTACCCGCAGAAGTATGATAGGAAAAATAGTTGTAAAAACAAGGCATTAGCAGTCATCCACAAAGGAAAAAGAATGGTCCCTGATGTGCTTCTACAAAAAGGTAAGTGAGGGAACAGGAAGAAGGGAATTACAACCTATATGCAAAACAACTACCCTGCCAAGACTGTTACTTTATTTTGAAATGACCTATTTGATCTTGTTCAAGAATCAGTAACTACTCTATATATAATTCTATAATCCATTGCAATAAAAAATTTTCAATCACAATATGAATTTTTCTATAAATCAATGGCATCACATTAGAATCAGAATTGCAGATTGAAATCAAAGACTTTCATAATAGAAAATACCACAACACATGAATGAGCCCAATTTTATTGCATCCTATGAAACATAAAGCTGAGAACAAAAGCTTTTAGTTTAAGACTGGTCTACCTGGAAGACAAGGTTATACCTGGTCTAACAACCATGATGAACAGATGTTGCTCAGTATCAGAATTTGAGTGATCTTTTCAACATGTGCCCTTTTTACAACCTTTCATGATACAAGGCCTGAGCCAACTACTGCCATGCAGCCTGACTCATTTCCCACTTTAGCTGTACATTTCAATAACTTCTACATTACAGGGATTACTGTAAGGGTACAAGTATGCAGCCCTTTTAGTAGGCTGACTTAAATCACACGAATTTATCCAAGTACAGGCTGATGCACAGATATGATGGTGATGAATGCCACAGAAGAATCGAAATAGACAAGCCAGTATAAGTCTTCAGTTAAAATAATCAATATAGATCAGAGCATTTAAGTTTTCATTTAAAAATACTATCTAGTTCCAGAAGGATCTCTCATTTATCCTTCAATAAAGACAGCTCCATCCTGGTGTTATTCCACCATAATGGTAACATGTCTATTCCATTAATGTATTTATACTCTGTACTCAGGTTTTGCTCACCCTATTCCTGCATCATATTACCCTCTCTGTAACCCTCGGAACACAGACATTAAAGAATAGCACTCTGTTGTGAGTTTGGAAATGTCACAGGTCATGGAAATGACTGCGGTGTCATTGAAGCAACAAATCCTAACCTAATCAGCAGTTTCAGCAACTACACGTGTATACTCTGCCGTTCTTTCTTCTAAGTTAGGCATTTTGTCCTGATGCCTAGATGTTTTGCTTGTTCCAAATACCAAGCAGCAGATTTTGTTAGCTTCAACTCCATTTTGTACCACTTTTTTATGCCTTCATTTGAAATAAAGCAATTACAACTTCAATGTAATAGCTCCCATCACTATGAAATATGCAGAATTTTTTTTCCAATATACCACAATAAAGAAAAACAACAATAAAAATCCACTTTTGTAATCATTTCAAAGCTATAACATACAGAGAAATTCTCAGAAGCAGAAAAAACAGATCAACATAACGAGCTTTCAGGTCACAAACCAAATAAAAAAGCTTAAACCACAACACTTAGCAATGTAATCTGTCACAGAATTATTACTGGAGGAAAAAAAAATTAATATGGAACAGATTCTTCTTTTAATTTAATATTATTATATTCCATCATTGGGATCTATCTCATGCACAAAGGTTTACCTACCACATTGGTTGTAACTGGAAAGAAATTCGAATTACTGGTCTTAAAAGTTAATTTTGTGCCTCAAGTACACAAATTTTACCCTCTTGGACAATCTTGTATTTCCAAACAAAATATGTGAATCTTCACACATAAAGAAAAACTGGAATAAAATATAATTGTAAATCAAAGTTATGCTCAGCAATCAAATTAACAAACAGTTCAGGATGGAGAGTAATCAGCTGCCCCTCAGTTCTGACAAGTTATCCATGATTCCATTTTATACATACAAACATCGAGAAAAAGAATTGCAATACAAAAAGAAAAGTCAGTAATTGTTACAAATCAGATCTTTTCAGAGCATTTAAACTTTAGATGTAATGTGGTATATTCCAAGTACCATCATGCAGGTGACAGAGTATCAGTCCTTCTAACATAAAAGTTACAATATTTGTTTTTATTCATGTTTCTTCATCTTCAGATAAACTAATAATCATCAATATATATTGCAAATAAAGGAAAGTACTAAATTATTTTAATTCTGGAAATCACTTAGCAGGTATTTAGCTTTTTACAGCTGAAAGTTCTATGTTGCTTTGAGCCTAAAGATTCAATCCATGAGAAGGAAGTTAATTTATAAATTGATTTTAAGTGTTCTTTATGAACATCTACTAGTTGCTGTTATGTTTTGGTCTTGAGTAGACTGCATAAAAGAGCAGTTGCTTCAAAACTCACTGAATTTGTAAATTATATTAACCATAAACAATGGCATAACCTTTGAATTTAAATGAATTTGCACATTTATCTAGTCAATTCTTTGGATTCTTTCCAGTACCACGAAACTGTCCTGTTAGTTACAATTATCCAGAACCCAATTTAGGCAAAAACAACAACAACAAAAGGAATATTCCATTTTAACCACAATATATAACATTAAGTATTCATACAACATTCAATAAACAGCCTAAGAATAACAGCATTCAATTCTGAACATGAATATTGTCAGAAACAAATTCCTCTAAAAGCTTCTGCATTTGGGTTAAGACTAAGTACATTTAGTAGGGAACAGGGAAGTTTCTTCAAGCCTAAAGGAAAATCAAATGAATACAAGAACAAATGAATGCAAGAAACAAGATTCTCAGCTACGAATCTCTAAAGCATACAAGTATGCACTGAGTATATGATAGAATAATAACTGACAATAATATTTATTATGTCATGAACAAATAATTGCAAAAGAAAAAACAGAAAATGTATTTAACATTTGAAAGGTATTTTCCATTTTCAGCACACTTTACAAAAATAACTAGTTTTCCCACAACTACTGCCAAGGCAGCTTTGTGCATGCTTGCTCAAAGCAGGAAAATTAGAACTGGCTCCTCAACAGACCATTCCCATGAAATCACCCAGCAGTAAGGTCTGATGAACCAACTACTTACTACCTACTGTCTGTTACATATCAATACACTAATGTACAAACTAATACAGAAAATTGTGCCTTTGAAAAATAACTTTATTTTAACAAGTCAGGTTGTCCTGGAACATGAGAGGCCACTGTGGGACTTGTTAAGAGCATACCTAGTGTATTCTGTAACAATCATTCCCCACTATATCGATTTTGAGTCTGGGATTTGTGGCACTTTCAACTGCTTTATAAATTTCTCAAGTCTCAAGAATAAACAAAACAACTAAACAGCAAACATAAGGATACAGATTTCCAGAAATAGCTGAAATCTGTGGCACGCTGGTCAACTTATAAAGTTCTCAATATAAAATTCCAATTGTAACTGTGAAATAAATTGAATCTTAAAATTATTGCTCAACATGATTAAAACTGTTATTTTCGTGGATCTGGATACCACCCACTACTATACCATGTGTATAGTTATTTATCACCAATTCCAGGAGAAAATTATTTCAGCAACAACATACAAGATAAACAGGAGAATCTGTAATTTTGAAAGGAAATTAAATGGAAGACTCCTAGAAATCTCCCAAACAGAGATTTTAACATTAGTTAAAAATGTTATATTTTTTCACAAAATGCACTTGGATTCAGTTACAAAGCTGCATAATGGAAAAATCAAACCTAGTTCTGAAGTCTTCTAGAGAAATTATTTCATTTAACCTGAAAACCCCCAAGAGGTTTTGTCTTCTAAGTATATTCTGTTGACAATTTCTATTTTCTTCCTAGTTGAACAATGAACAAGTACATGTGACATATGCTTTTGGGGGAGAAAAAGAAAACAAAAATGTGCTGGTACAAGAAAGTTATTTAGAGGGATGTAAAGCAGCTTCTCCAGATCACCTTTGCCTTTTTTTTGGTATCTCAGTGTGCTCAATTAATTCCAGTTCCCCAGAACAGCAATGATATGAAGAAAAAAAAAAGAAAATAAAAACCAACAAGAACAAAAAAAACCCTGCACTGGAATAGTGGCTAATTTAAAGATTTTTACAAGGTTAGAGTCTACTTGTTCAGCTGCACTTTTTCTATCTAAACTTTTCACCAACTTCCAAAAAAAAAATTAATTTTCCTTCAAACTGGTATGAACGCCAGGACATATCTAGGCCCTGGCTGAATCTCTTCAGTTTCAAGCATTGAAGAGAAGCATTTAACTAAGAACACGTTGAAAGACAATAAACAGGTGTGGAAAAGCAGTCACTTTAAGACAAGTTGTATCATTATAAACCAAAAAAGTATTTCTCTCTCAGATGTTCATGATGTAGGGTAACAGGAAAGCCACTCCATCCAAATACTAGGTAAGTGCCATTAACTGTGTTCATTATAGGGCAAATACGAGATCTGACATTTCATAAAGCAGGAAAGTATGTTAAGTAAGAATTGCATCCAGTCCAGGAGAAAGAACAGCGCACAACACAAGTCCCAGGTGCAGGACATGATGCCAGCGAACCGGCGCACAACCCCAGAGTCTCTTCCCAGCCTGTTCCCCCGCACATGCTACACTTCCACCGGCACCGGGGCACGACCGTCTCCCACACCGCCTCTGACAGGCGGAGGATGCGGAGAACAGCGGTGCTTCTCACTGCTGGCTCTGCAAGTTCTGTTTAATCCAGTCCCTTCGCCCTGGGCACTGTATCTCGGTAATTTGAAAGAGGAAGAAGTGGACATGCTGCCGGGAGACAGCCGCAGCCGGGAAGCAGCCGCGCCCGGGGGCCTCCAGCAGCGCTTCCGCCGCCGCGCGGGGACCCGCCCTGGGGCGGCTCGGGCGGGCGGGGCCGGGGCGGGGCGGGGCGGGCCGGGGGCGGCACCGAGCGCACAGCACGGCTGGCGGCCGGGCTCGCAGCGGGGAGCATGGCGCTGTCCTCCACAACACCCCGAGCCCCGTCCGCCCCCGCCTGGCCCCGCTCCCCTCTCCAGCACCCGGCTCTCCCGCCGACCCCCGCCGCCCCCCCCGCCGCGGCCCTGCGGCGCTCTGAGCCCGCCCGGCTCCCATCGCCCCGCCCGCCCCGGGCCCCGGTGCCCGCTTACCCTTTAGTCCTTCCGCGGGGGGCGGGCCGCAGCCGCGCGGTCACGTGGGGGGCCGGCGCGAGGCCCGCCGTGCTCCCGAGCGGCCGCCCCGGCCGGCCCTGAGGGCGGTGGGGTTGCCTTGTCGTGGGGCCCGACCGGCTCACCTGGTGCCGGCACGGAGCAGGCCCCGCTCTAAAATAATGTGCTTGGTCTGGTCGTCTTTCAGCGCCCCCATTAACAGTTTGAGTCGCTAAGCGAGTGAGGCCGTTGGGTTGCGGTTTCGTTCAGCGAGGAAGGAAATCCGACTGCGAAAGGACTCAGCTGTTCAATTTTTTGGCACTTGAACCATGCTGACCTGTTTGGATATTCATATATAATATTGCGAGTTCTTATATTTCAGTACAAACCAGCTCTGTTGGGTTGCATATCCACGCAAAAAGGCAGGATTTTTTTCAGCTGATGGGTTTCCTAGTACATACCAGATTTCATTGGAACTGATGTCAGCCGGGTCTGCTGTGCACTGGAGCTGGCTGCATTGTGCTTCCAGTCCTGTCTCCATTGATGGGGGTTTGAAATCGTTTATAATCCCAACCAGCCCCCAAACACCATGCAACTGCTTGCTCACTGCCCTACCAACAGGATTAGGGAGAGACTCAGAATGGTAAAAGCCAGAAAACTCATAGGTTGAGATAAAATTTAATATGAAAAGCAAAACTATGCACACAAGCAAAGCAAAACAAGGTATTAATTCACTGCTTCCCATGAGCTGGCAGGTGTTCAGCTATCTCCAAGATGACACATAATGATGACTTAGGAAGAGTCATCGCTCCAAATGTGTCTTCTCCATGCCTTCCTCCTTCTTTCCCCAACTTTCTGTACTGTGTCATGAGATCATTTGGTACGGAATATCCCTTTGGTCATTTTGGGTCACCTGTCCTGACCTGTCACCTGTCTTTTCCTAAACTTCCATGCACCCCCAACTTTCTAGCCAGTGTGGCAGTATGCAAAGCAGAAAAGGTCTTGGCTCTGTGTAAGCACTGCTCAGCAATAACAAAAATATCTCTATATTACCAACCGTGTATTCAGCACAAATCCAAAACACCCTCATACTAGTCACTGAGAAGAAAATTAACTCTACCCCAGCCAAAACCAGCTCAGGGTTGTTTTTTCCTGTCTAGTGCAAATGGATACACTAGGGTTTGTGTTTTCAGTCAGTGTTTTGTTGTTTTCATCAGTTGTCATAACAAATGCAAATGCAGTAAAGTCTGAAGCAGGAGGTTTTTCCAGATAGTTCATGTACCTTCAAAAGTCAATGAGAAAATTCACGATAGAGAAATACATTAAAGATTATCAAACACATAGAAACTACCTCTTTCTCAGAAGTCCCTAACTAGATGCTGGGAGATACTTCTACTAGTCAGGCCACTATCAGAACACAATATGAAATAACATCTCTGCTTGACTCTCTGCAGTTATTTGCAATTTATTATTAGAATGTTATTTTAAGCTGAAATATAAAATTGTTTATTATTGAAATTATCTTGACTTTGAAGCTCAGCTATGAACGTATGAATGCGTAGTTGGCTGTAGTCTGACCACATCATTAAGGGTTGGACTTGATGATCTCGGAGATCTTTTCCAACCCAGTTGATTTTATGATTCTATGATTTTACAGGGATAAAATATTTCCACACTTCTTCACATAGGAAGCAACTATCTTAGAAAGAAATATGATAGAATACTTACTAATGAACTGAATTGAAAGACACACTCTAAGACCATTTTTAGTAAAAGGTTCTTGAATTATGTATACATAATCTATAATAAAATTTCTTGTTACACACTATTCCAAACACAACATGCCCAGCCTCTTGTGAAATCTGAATGTTTCAGCAATGCTTACTGCTTTTAATGATTAAAACAATTTCACAAAAAATAGAATTAGTTTCAGTGTGATTTTGCGTTCTGAAATATGTGATATGATGTATATTATATGATGCCAACATATTTGCTACCCAGGGTAAACCAGTGATTGTTACCCTAGGTAGTTTTTTGTTTTCTCTTGACACATTTTTAAATAAGCATTACCTTTACAATCAAATAATTCTTGATAACTTTGTTGTTGATTAACCTTTATGTAATGCATTCTTTACCACATTTGAATTGTGTGCTCACTTTCAGATTCTACAGTGAGCTTTTCAGTGCATTGCACAGGAATAAATAGAGTACTGTGCCACTGGTATCTACCATCATAATTGTCATGTAAAAATTTTAACTGGGAAACCTTTACAAATTGTTCAAAAATACTGCTGCAAAACACAATATTGTACTTTGAATTGCAACATTAGAGAAGCAACTTATGGGAATGTGCATTGATATTTCCATGCACTCGAAGCTCACAGTGTGAAAACTCCCACTAAACTCCTTTGCTATAAAACTCTCATGATCAAATCATGGCACATCAGTTCTCCTCATTTTGAAATTAGGTGTGTGCTAAACAACTAACAGGAAATTCCCATTCTTACTCTTCATTTATTTGTGGATACAGTGAAATTTATCAAAGCTGGTACTAGTTACCAGCTGCAAATGATGCACCATTTTTTTTCTCTCTTTTTTTTTTTTTTTTTTTTTTTTTTTTTTTTTTTTTTTTTTTTTTTTTTTTTAAATTAATATTTGAACTGCATCGGTACCTAGAAGTAGAGAACTGGTGTTTTTTGCTTTCAGTAATAACAAATAGGTACTGAAAATGTTTTGCTGCCTCCATACCTTGATGCATCTGTGACTAAAATAAAGAAAAAAGCTGCCCTTTTCACCCACCTCTTCAATTACTTTTCAGTTCAGAGTACCATTAAAGCTTTCTCGACAATCCATAAAACTTTTCACTACAGTATCCATTTAAAAGACTCTTAACAGACTGCAGCAAGCTTTATGCTAAAAACACATTATTTCAGTTTTCTCCAGCTTAATTTCACTTTGTATTTTAAGAGCATGGAAAATCTGTAAGAGATACCTAAGACCTGCTTTGAGTTAAAATCAAGTACCACATGTTTGGGAATACAACATAGAGTATTTAAGGCACGTTTATCTACCTCCATGTAGTAAAGAAATGAATGTTTGAGTGATGCTGAGTGTACTATTCTGAGGAGGGGTGCTTTGGAGGAAAATATTGAGCTGAATCCAACCACCTGACAGCACAGAAAAGGTGCAGTGAAAAAGGGGCACGGGATCAAAAAGCCTGATTGCTTAAATGGATATTGCAGATCAGTTCTTCATATTGTCCAGCTGTGGCTTGAAGAACTCATGGCCCAAGGGCAGCAATCAATGGTGTGGCATAAAAGAGGGCAATTAACCTTAAACCTGCTATTGTGCTGGAAAAAATATGATCACGGCATCTTCAGTGTTACTAAATTATTACACATCTCCATTTCATTACATGACTAGGGACCTAATTCCTGCTAGTTTCTGGACTCTGATAACGAATATAACGGTTTTTGATAAAGAATTGCACACTCATTTTTGTGGATTTTTTTTCAAAAGGGAGTGTATTTTCAGTGGGAGTTATCTATCCACATATATATAATGCAGCTATCTATATATGAACTCTGTCTAAATTTCCTTTACGTCAAGGAGGTGACACAGGACAGGACAGGATTAATCTCATTCACAGGTGTTTGTTTCAAAAAAAAGAAAAAAAAAAAAAGACAAATCACATTTTAAAAGAGCCTGTTTCTCCTCCCTTGCTACTGCATGCATCTTGATGACTCACTCAGGTGTACAGGATGCTTACCATGGGACAAGAAGCATACCACCCTGCCTATGCTAGAGTTCCCAGGGATGTGACTGAAGGCTGGTACCAAATTCTGTGAAATGCTGGTGGGAGTACCAACCGAAATTCCCTTACTGATGTTAATACCTGTACACATACCAGTGGTTCAGTGCGCATCACTTACACAAAGAAAATTGGTTTGGGTTGATTATGACTCTGTATGGAAATTACTATATAAAGATATCTGGACAAACATTTCTGTTCCTTTGTGTTGTCACTCTTTTGGCCACCATATACTATTTATGTTTTGCTTCATACATACTGAAACTCAGCCTGGTCAGAATAAAGTAGGTTTTGCTTGTAGTTGGTCAGGCAGGCAGCAGAGCATAAAACTCTGTAGTGACCTCTCCACTGGGAAAAAAGAGAAGAACTGATACACAAAACGATTCCTGAAGTCCTGTCATTGATCTGTTAAACTGTCATAATCTTTGAAGGGTAGAAATAACTAACTTATGGTAGTCAACTTAATTGTATTGGCTTTCCTTGAGGAACAGTTATTACCCTCAAATGCTTGCATGGAAAAGAAGGAAAAAAACATAATTTGAAGTCAAGAGTCTGTTGTCAAAGTAGGTAAATTCTTGACAACCTAATGAAAGATTTATCAGTTCAGATCTAATAATTACAGAAAAAGAAAACAGTTCTATTACATGGGGGAAAAAAGCTCTATAATAATACAGTTAAAATTCTTACAAAAACTTCTTGACATCGACCTCTGTTGCTGATGTTATACTCTCCTTTGGTTATTTCCACAGGTGTTAAGATGGTTTGGTTCAGTGTGGTGGAAGTTGTTTGTTCTCTTTGTTACCCCTGCAACTGGCTTTTCCCACCTTCCAGGTCAGTGTATTTTTAGCTGACCCATGGTGAGTTGTTTACAGCCCTGAAGTTTTCAGTGTCATCTTACAGTGTCATTTTACAGTGTCACTTCTGTTATTCCATGACTGTAATCCCCTGCATTGCATTACTATGGTAAGGGCATAAACATTTCATTTGAACAAGTTTATTACCACATATTATAGTTGCATCACACTATTATAAAAAATTACAAAAAAGAAAAACATAGAATCATTGAATATCTCTAGTTGAAAGGGACTCAAAAATCTTTGAGTCCAACTCCCTACTCCTCACAGGGCTATCTAAACTAAAGCATATGACTAAGATATGGACAACACTAAGAGTGTCATCCACATGCCTCTTGAACACTGACAGGCTGTGACCACTTCTCTGGAGAGCCTGTTCCAGTGACTGACAACCCACCCTTTCAGTAAAGAACCTTATCCAGATGTCCAATCTGAACTTCCCCCGATGCAGCTCATTTGCTCACATCCTCATGTTCTTGCACTGGTCACAACATGGAAGTCAGCATATTAGATAAGTACATACTGATCATTAAATGATTGTTGTTATAGGCAAACAAGGTAAAACAGAGTTGCAGGCATGCTAAAGCAAGCTCAACAGAGCTTGATGAGTCCTGAGGATTTGCAAAATCAGTGTAAAGCTCATGTTCTGCTGCTAGCCATAGCAATAATATATTTACTGAGCCTGAGCTACTGGGCAAACACAGGTCCTAAATATTCGGAAATGTGAAAGTAACTCGGCCTAATGTTACTAATGTTTTAGAAATAGCAAAAACCAAATGTAGAACAATTACTGTAGATTAATAGCCAACAATTACTTGGCTACTACACAGAGTACATTCTTTCACTACTGTCAGATTTAAAGGTGTGAATTTACCTGTGTGGAGTCAGTGTTTCTGTGCTGTCCTTTCTCATTACAGAAGCTTATTTCTAAGTCATTTCTCCTCTACATGTGTTTTAAAGGTGTGCAATTACTGTTTGCAAATTGTTAGGCAGTTGATGAAGTGTGAACGGGGCACTGGGCACTGATTTGTTTTCTTTATTTACGTTTCCCACTATACTCTGATGAGACCAGAATGTGGAGGCATTTTTACCCTTTGTATTATTCCTTCTTTGTTTCTTCAGATCAAGAAGTGGTTTGTGAAGCCATTTGCAATTCCTCTAATTCCATTAAACATTAATGTCCAGGGAAGCTTAATAAAAATAAATAAAAAAAAACTACACCAACGCAGGCAGCACTGCTGTCTCTAACACAAATAGCCAGATTAAGGAAGTGTCTTTGACTGCAGCAGTGCGTCTGACCACTCTCTGCTTGTTGCCTAATAATATGCTAATTTTGAATACCAAAATATTTCAGGAACTGTCTTTTGTTCATTACTTAGTCCTCCCCCAACTGTTCACTTTTAACCAGAGAGAATAATAATTGTGTGGGGCTACCTACCCTTCAACCAAGCAGTAGGGAGGGCAACATTTGAAGACAGCTTAATCTCTGGGTCTCACAAAGGCCAACACTGAGTGTTTACTCTTGTCAGAGGTGTTTAACCTGGAGAGTTCATAGCCACCTTTATTTTAGCATTGTTTGTATGTATTGTTTTGATTGTATGTTACCATTTAAAATTTTGCCAAGATCTCTTATTTCCTAAAGTTTACCAGTAAAGTACCTCCTGAGAAAACATTTGTGTTTCTCCTTTGCACTTCCTCTTAAGGTGTTAAACTGAGTGCTCTTCTAATAATTTAGCAGGTGCATTTTTGGAGCCTTGTATATATTTAAAGTATTTCAGAATTCCCTTGGTGAGCTTGTGGTTCAGAGACTTGGAGACTTACAGTTAGTAAAGCAATTTGGTTTTCATCACTATTTGCATCCAGATTGCCTCCCCATTACCACACACACACACTTTTTGATGGCCATGAAATAGATTCTGTCGATTCTTCAGTCAGGACAGCTGACTCAATAGGAAATTGCAGTGCCATGAGTCCTTCGTAATCTGCATTGCTGGTGCCTCAAATGTTAGATTCTAATTTACAATGAAAAAAACATAGCCAAACAAAGCCGACAATCCTTCCTGTTATACTTTTATTTTTTACTCTAGAAGAATGTCAGTGTCCAGTCATACTGATTGTATGAACCCTGCCACTAAGCTGGATAAGAGAGAATGAGAAAGAGGCTTGGTGTTCATCAGCCAGTCAGCTGGGCTTGACCATCAGTCATCCACTGGCAGCCCCAGTGAGAGGATTGCAAGATTGAATGCTCTGTTTGTGCTCACACAGTATGCTCCTGGTACATTGGCCATGTCCCCACGACATGGAGGATGCAGTGTTTTCAGGCATGAAGCCTAGCCTCTATGCCCTCTGATACATTGCAACATGGTTGCCCTAGATCTCATTATACTCTCTGCCTTCTTTACATTCAGACGCAAGATCCTCCTTGTAACCCTTCATAGAAGAGTGGCTTAATAGCTGGTGGCAGAAGTTGGCACCTCCAGTAGTGATGGAAAGGTATAGGTGCAGACCTGCTGGTGGAAGGTGGCCATTCCAGGTTCATAGAGATGTGCAGCAGAACTGCTTAAAAAATAAAGCAGCTTCTGCAGTTTCTGTAACATTCGTGGAAGACCACAAACTAGATAGTTCTTGCCAAAAAAAATAACTGTAGACAAGATGATACAGCACGCCCATCTAGTTTAGTGGTGTAGGCAGAGTAATCAGCACTCTGAGTCTTGCTGATCACTGTGGGTGGAGGTCACATAGACGCCAACCACGGTTTCTGTGGTTTACTTGTTTACTTTGTTTCAGCCTGCTAATGTTTACCTTTTGGGGTAAGCAAGTAGTTTCTTTATCCCACATAGTATTGATGGGTTCAGAATAAGGATTGCCCCATTGCTAGCTCTGTGCTGCAGGAAGGTGTCTTCTAAACAAGAGAGATGGATGTGATACGAGGTGCACGCACACAGACAGGTAGGTAATAAGTTTTATTATTTACATTGCATATAAATAGTTACAAAATACAGATTTTTAACTAATCATTCTGAGCAAGCCAAAGCAAATTTTCCCCTGAGTGCTGGTCTTCTGTCTCTGCAGCTTTTTTGTTTTTTGTTTTTTTGTTTTTTTTTTTTTAAGACAAATGCGTAGGTGATACTGGCCTTCAGAATGGTCCTCTAGCAAACATAAAAATGGTCCCTAATAACAAATAAACCAACTCCAAGACCTCACAAGGATCTTAAAGTCTATTCACAAGATTTGATATCATCTGTCAACTTTTCCATTTTAGCCTGTGAGAAGTGACATTTTTCCCTCTGAAAAACCCTACCCTTAATTATACTGCATTAAGTAAAATCAGCATGGGAGGTTTTCAGTGAGAGAATGGGAGCTGAAATAGAAGTAGGGAAGCAGGCTGAGAGCTACAGGGATAGAAACACTAAAACAGCAGAGGCATGAGAAAATTAAACTGAGGCATGCATGGTGAAGTGTATTGAAATGGCAAATAGTAGGTCTGGAGGAACTGGTAAGGGACAAGCAGGGGACAAGCAAGCAGAAATATAATAGAAAGTGTGGGTGAACATGAAAGACAAATGGCAAAAACAAAGATCCCTTTATAATAGGCAGGAACAATTTAGCTGTGTAATTACAAAATCCTGCTGTGACTGAAGTCCTATGCAATTACTGAATGGACACGTACCCCAAGCGCAGCACTTTGAAGAGTATGGCAACAGTTTCTGTCTCTTTTGTTTCCAGTTCACACAACCCCCTCCTCTGTCAGCAGTGGCATATGTGATATCATTGTTTTCTTACGAGCAACAGCAGTGCTGGCTGTGGACAGTGACAGCAGCACAACGCCAGGCAATCAGAATCTCCCTGGGAGTAAACACAAGGCCAGAGGGGCAGGTATAATTAGTTGCTAGTCAGCAGCTAGTGGCAGTGTCAAATCATTCTTAAAAGCTTTTCTTTACTAATGCTACGCATAACTTTGTTCATTTTTTTGCCATCTATGGTCACTTTAGAAAGCATACTATATTATTTACGAATATATTTAAAAAAAGTATGTAACACAATGTTACAGGGGAACAGTGGGTGTGACTGCAAGGAGCAATTGGCATCTCCATTTGCCTCTATTTAGAACGTATTTTGAGGACCTTATTATAGGTTGTCAGGTCACCATGTTCTGAGCATATCGTATTTGCTGAATCAATTTTTACTTCTAATTGTATAGCCTGGGCTGAGTTAAAATGTTTTCTAAATTACATCAGCACCTTCTGAATCCAAAAGCTTCAAAGAATAATTAGCTGCAGTCTTTCAGAGCTGCATTTTGAAAGCTCCCATGGGAAAAATTCCTTCCAAACACATGAAATTAGAGCCAATAAATGATTAGGCATCAGATGCAGAATTGAGACACTTAAATCCAGAGTTATGGTCCCAACTCTACTGCTCAGCTGTTATATAACCTTGTGGATAATTCCTCATTTGACCTACAAGTTCTTTGTGAAATCCTCCTTTCTTGCAAGCATACAGCTACAGTTGCACATACCTAAATCAGGCCAGATTTAGAACAGAGGAGGCTTTTGAATCTCATATGAATTATCAGAGCATGACTTAATCTTATCCCAAAGGATCAGTATTCTCAAATCTAACTTGCTTTAAAATAGCAGTATTTAGTGTACAAGCACCTTGTGGTTAGGAGCAAGTACCATAAAGTGTGTAGGGAGGGAGATTTTGGTCCCAGTTTCCTGCTCACCTTATGGTTTCCTTTGGGACCTCTGGAGTTCCTAGGGTTGATCCATAAATCCCAGGTTGATCCATAAATCCCAGGCTGAATGTTCTCTCTGACTCTATGTACAAGAGAGACACATTGCTGAGATGGAAAAGAAAATGGTAACTCACTCCTGTAATTTCTGCAGCTCATTCAGAGTGTTCAATGCGTATTCTAAGATTTCCTGCTAGACCTCAAGGGCTTCAGACAAAACTAGTTGTTTCCAAAACCTGATCAGGTTGGCATACAGTTTAGGTGCTGAACTGCCTGCTCCTGTAAAATTCAAGCTGTGGTACTTTGTAGAAGGCAATTCTCAACTGTGTAGCTAATCTGATACTTCTGAGGCACATCCACATTCTTTGGTTAGAAATTTTGAGTCATTAGAGACCACTTTTATAAAACAGTCAGAAGGTTTATGAGTTTAGATACCTGAGATAACAGTGGTTATATGACTGAGTGGATTTGGATCTCTTCTTGCCATTGTTGTCTTTACACATGCACGCGCGCACACACACACACACACACACACACACAAACATATATATATTGAAGTAAAATTTATGGGTAAGTTACCCGACCAGTCATCTGTTTGACCACATTCTAGGCCATCCGTTCTGCTGGGGTTGTGTACTTTGGACAGACAAACTCCTTTGTGCCAAGCCTACCGATGCCAGAGGGCAGCAACAGGCAAAGGAGTCATGATGGAGTTAAGGCTTTGGCTCACTTGTCACTCTCTGTCTGCTGGTCACACCAGTAAAACACACTGTGCATTCCAGATACACATACGTTAGTCAAATCTAATGTAGCTGTTTTTAACTATACTGCATTTCAGCTCCTTGGAACTTAAGGGTCAAAATATTATCATCTGAATATAATGTCTGCTGGTTAGCACCTCACAAAAACATAAAAATGAATTCAGTTATGGCCAGATGAATTCTTCAGCAAACTAGCCAATAAAAGAATATATATCCCTTGAAGGGAAACAAATGTTGTGGTATGCTCTGGGTTTATATACTTAGGGCCAGCTCTAGTACCAACTATAAGTATCTAGCCTTCATGTTTCTGCCTTTCTCTGTCTCTTTTCCACTCCCAGGAATGCACTGGAAGTACCCAAGGGCAGCTAGTCCTCAGGGCAGCTGCTCTCAGCTACCTGATTTCCTTTGGCAATACTAAATCATCAGGGACAGCTATGGTTGGAGCTGCACCATTTCTAAGGCTTGTGTACCTCAGTGCACTCGGCTGGAAGAGGCAAACCCTGCACTGAGGACAGGCATCTGGATTAGCTCCTTTAACGAGCCATGTGCTGTGGTACTTTGCTGCTGATGATGATATAGGCAATGTCTTATTCACAGAAATGTTCACCCAGGGAGCTAAACAAGTTGTGAGAGCTGCTTTCTGACTCTGCTTCAGCAGGTGACTATTAAATGAAAAATGAAATTAGCTTAGGCAGACTGGAGGCAGGTATGGAATCACGGTTTCCTGTTCCCCTCAGAAACATATGAACAGAGTCACACTGTGTTTGACAATACAGCGAATTGCTGATTATGTCACCCAAACCAGGAGAGTTTTACCAGAAGTGCTTTACCCTGTACAGGTAGCCTGTTAAGGAGACTATTTTTGTGTGCTGGGGAAGCTGTAGATAACAGAATGCTGTAGACTATTTTCCAATGGAAAGCAACCAGGACATCATACGTACAACAACTGAGACAGAACAAGATGTGACAAGGAAGAATACCTCTTCATTCTGATGGATGTGACATTCATATTGGTTTTACTGGGGAATCTGTTCCCAGGCTCACCAACTAACATTTACCACATTTAAAGTATATTACATATAACAATAATACATGCGTACTAATCTCGACATAATTAATTGTACATAATATTTAACATAAAATTTGGGAAGGGACTACTAATTATACTGCAGGTTTGCCCCAAGTTGTGACATGGTCTCCACAATTGTAACTACGTTGTGACAGTCTCAACAGTGGTCGAAGATTGCATATGGATCAGCCATGTATCAGCAGAGTGTTTTAACATGGGACTATGGGGTGAAAGGCAAGGTACTGCCTCTTCTTGTCACATTTGGTTGGTGTCTCCCTTCTAGGAAGAAAGGCCATGGGAAATATCAGGTTGACAACTGCAAACTTGCACTTGAGCTAAATGCCAAGCCACTCAGCATAGTGGTGAAACTGACTTGGTCATGGCAGTTTCCAAACCAAGAGAATGCTAAATGCAAAGATACATATTCATACAGACTTTTAAGTATTAACAAAGAAGAGTCAGTGAGGTCAGGCCTTGTCCTTTTGTCCCTTTGGATGACTGCCAGGTACCAGTTGAATACATATATCCCTTAAAATGTATTGCATTCAATATATTGTGTGTCTTCAGGTAAATGCAATAGCTCTCTCCAGGTTAAACTGTTCCATTGTGAGTTCCAATGCTGTAAATCCAAGTAACTACACTGAATCTGCTTCTCAAACATCTTTTTTAAAATCAAATTGAGATGACTGACCTCAGTTTTGGAACTAAGCCGTAGCTGAACTATTTCTCCTAAAAAGAAAGAGGTAGATTGCATAAGGAATTAATTATTTTACATATGTTCCAGGTGCCTGAGACCTAGGTTTTAAGAAGAAAGGGGAAAATACCAACCTTTGAAACATGAAATGTGAACCTTCAAGCTTTAAACATACAGTAAAATATTTATTCTTAATAAAGAATAGTGCATGACTTGTGGCTTAGTTAAACTAATTTGCAAACACTGAAAAGTCAAAAGCCTAGAGAAACATATCTTCCATAAATACTAGTAAAGATTTGTCAAAGTACCTTAAATACTTTGTGCAGTTAGTATGATAATGGGGAAGCATCTTTATATGTCTTGGTTGAAAAGTGAGGCAAAATCATCCACTTGTTTTGTATCACATATAAAACACACTTTTATGTGATGCACAGAGATTATAGCATGAACTAAGATCAAATACCAGAATAAAATTCTGTATTTTCTGGATAACACTGTAAATCATATGCACTGAGCCTCACTACAGCTTTGATCGGGGAACTCTCTAAGATACAAGCCATCAGCTCTGCTAAAGCAAATTCTATGTGTGAGGATAAAATATAAAGTAAAGGTAATAATTTTAAAATGTTGGTGTTTTCTTTTTGTTTAGGGATCAGAGTATATAGGTTTGAAGGTAAGAGGGTGTACTTTTTGGGTTTGACTTTTTCATCTCTTTATTCATAGTTTGGCTTGAAATCAGAGTGGGAATGTAAGGAGTTTTCTCAGTTTAGGACTGAAGAGGTAAAGGGAAAACTATTTTCCTTATTTGTTTGTCTCTTGCAAATTGGGATTAAGTACTCTGAATTCTGTGGAACAGCATCCAGATGACATGATAATCCTAACTTTTATTTTCACAAAGCTACTCTGATAATCATTCAGTGTCATGAAACATGTTTTTCCAGTAATGTTGTGTGTTATACTTAACTGGTAATTATTGAATCTGAAGGATTTAGTACACTAATTGTGCTTTTAGACTTATCATTTACTTCAGGTTTTACAGTTGAGGGGTTTTGTCCAAATGCACAAGAGAAATTTGCAAATTGTAACATGCCACACTGCTCTCATGTATTTGTGACAGCTTAGAAAGAGTATGAATTCTTTTATTTTGCATTTTTTATTAATTGTGTGCTGTATATCAACAAGTCTTTTTAAAATTCTCATGTGTAGCATCACTTGATTTCAAAACACATTAGAGAAATAAAACACAACTACGTAGTAATTGCAATTTTATGCTTCAATTCTTCCACCACATCAAAGCACTTCAAGATTAGTCTGTTGAAGATGATTACCTCTGAAACATCTGATTGTAAATGGTTTAAAGAGCTTCCACTTTCACCCCAAGTATGTACCTGACCATATATATTTTTCATACTCCAGTTAGATACAGTAATTTTAGAGGAAGGAACTTAATTATGTTGGTTGCAATCTGCCTAAAGCAAAAATATTTTAGTGAGGCAGTCTTGAAGTTTAAATACTTTTGTTCCCATTCTATAAAAAATTCTAATTATACAAAATACTAAGTGGCTATTCCCAATTGCATAGTATTTACCTACCAAAAATTTGCCTACCAAAAACCCCTCTGCTGAATAAACCACTAAATTTAAAAGAGTCTTTAGTGTGAAGAGACAAACCAAAGCAAAAATTGAGAACATCAGCACTGGAAAACAAAATTTTTAATTTATTTTTTGTTTACATAATTCTATAAGGTCAATAAATAATAATAATAAACTATTCTTTGACACATTCTTTTAATACCTTCATTATCCACCAGTAGTCTCTGCTATTTCTTCCAAACATATTTAGAAAAAATCAGAAACTAGAGTCTCTTCACAACCTGTTTGTGCAAAAACATATCCCTCTTGAAGAACTCAATATCTTTTTGACCTGAACATTACCTTCAATATTTTTCTTCGGGTGCTGAGAACTCATACAGCAACTTAATAACCTGATCGCCCAAGAGCAGCCTCTGCTGTGGAGTCAGTATTTCTGATATTTTGTCTATTCACCTATTTTCTGACTCTTACTATGCCATGATTTCCCATTGGAAATACACTTAAGGATGGGAGCCTGCCCTTTTGCTTGCACTGTGCTATTCTGACTGTGCTGTGCAGAAGCATCATTTAATAGGCACTTACTGAAATGCAGGCAAAGCAGGTAAGGCAGAGTGCAAGTCTTCCCTTGACTGCTGTATGACCTTGTCAATGTGTTGCTCTCCAGGCAGGGCGCACAAGACACCTACAGAAGACCTGAGGAGGAGCCACAGCAATTTGTCTGCTCCAGATAAAAATAAACCAACAGTAGCAATACCCTTTGTGAAGTGCTGTTGACTGCGCTACAGCCAAGCTGAGGATTCAGCAGTGAGATTAAAAAACTGTCATTCTCTGTCATTATTAAGTAATTTACTTTTAGTGCTGCTAAATATGTTATACAAGGACTGCATGGCATGATGCTTTCTTGCCTCTCAGATCCTGCCTCACTGCAAGCACTTGCACACATTTCAGAGCACCTGAAACTGGCCCCTCAAAATAAAGATAGGGAGGCAGGCAAAACTAGCTTGCTGGGGAGTGTGGTGTTCTTTCAGGAGTGTAGCATGGATAATTTTATGAAAGGTTAATTTATGGTTTGAAACTTGTCAGTATTATGTCAATAAATTCATAATATGGTTTAAATGAAGTCTCTTCTATTACAGGTAGACTCCTGTCTATTGCCTTTTTTTTTAGAGACCAAGGTAGAAATCAGGGATAAACCTGTAGTTTTCAGGGCAAATTCAGGTTAATGTAGCTGCAGCATTTACTTTTCTATGAATAATCAGTGTTTCTAGATCAAACTGTTACAACCCTGTGTTTCAAAAAACACAGATTATCAGAGAAAGACCAGAACAGCAAACTAGCCAGATGTTTTGTCAGCCCAGCATACCTTCACAAAACAGCTTTCTGTTCCGCCAACAGCAGCCCCAGCTTTGGTTCCTTTTGTCACCCAGCCAAAGCAACTCACCTCAGTGATTGTTGTTTACTAATTAGTTTGAGTTATGTGATCATAGCTGAGATTTTGGCAGCTTGTTCTGAAACAGATTTATTAATGATGATCAATTATGACCAGGTGGAATTTCTGACAGATGATTTTTTTATTGTTATTTGACAATATATGGGAACTTTTCCATTAGATAAATGCAGTTAATGAGCTGACCCTGCCATCTGCTGTCATTTCTGCTGCTGTTTCTGCAGTTTAGTGCCTGTTCAGAGTCTCCCAGGTCACTACCTCTCCTTCAGCTCACTGTGGAATAAAAATCTCTCTAATGAGCCCATGCAGTATTGAAGACTTGTCATTCAAGCTGTGCCTGGTTTCATGTAGCACAACTACTGAAAGCTTTACTTGCAAGATGGGCTGGTGATATCTTCAGTAAAAATAGCACTGAACCAGGAAAGGCTTACTGAGAGAGCTTGAAATATCCACCAAGTTTCCCAGTTTTCCAGATAAATAAGTGTAGTGTTGGTGAGAATGTTAAGCAGCAATTTTGTCTTACAATTTGACATTTTAAATGTTTCTGTGTTCTTTACAGCGCTGCTGCTCGTTGCAGGTAAGACAACTGTGTGCAATGCCAGGGCAGCTAGTTGTGACACTCAATATACTACAAAAACATCACTCCTGCAGCAGCAAGGACACAAAGGAGAGTGAGTGGCCTCTCATGGAATGAGAGGCACTATGGAATGCTGCCTATCCGTGTCCATACCTCACCACATTCAAGGCATATGCAGAAGCACACTTCCCACAGCAAGATGGAGCTCACTCATTTTTTGTCCTTGGGCATGGGCGTTGAGGGGCCAGTAGTGAGCTGACTTTTTGAATGTATGGGATCAAGAGCTAGCTAGAGAACACAGATGTTCCTCTCTGAACATAGAGCCATAAAATGTCCTGGGTGCTGTGGGCAGGGATGCCTTTCAGCAGACCATGTTACTCATAGCCCCATCCAGCCTGGTCTTGAATACTCCCTTGTCCATGAGCACCTCTGAACTCACACAGCACTGACTACAGTCTTTTTTTGTCTTAAATCTTCTGTCCTATCACAGGACCGAGGGAAGACAAACAAAACCCTGGGTACCATTTTCTTTGGGTACGAGACAAAAAACATCTTTCAAATCTACATGAAGAGAAAACCACTCCCTAGCATTATTTCACACAGGGGAGAAAAACCCAGTAAAGCATGTGGTAAAAATCCAGTACTTCTCAAAACCCAACAAATATTCCGGAAGTCAAAATAGATCTTTATGGCACAAAACCAAAATTTCTCTCTTCTTCTCTCTTCTTGCTCCCCTATAGCCCCTGTCTGCATGTTCAAAGTAGCAGGTTATGACTTGCTTTGATTTTGCTTGCTTATCATGCGGCTCAGGTTTTACAGCTATAGAAAGTCCACTGAATGATAGCTGCAGGGGGATTGACAGGATGTGCTTCAGTTCTGTCTCAGAACTTGGAGGGGGGACTGCAGATGCAGGAAAACTCTCCTTGGCAACATAAAAAGCTTCTGTCCAGTGTGCACAGTCTTCTTTTGCTGAACTTGATGGCCTGAGAAGAGTGCAGCACTGTAATATTTGTTGCTTCATCTCCTAATGCACTAGCTGAGTTTATTGATGTATTTTGTTCCTTGCAAAGTGTCTTTTGGTCAGCGTTAGACTTTTATTTTCTACAGGTGGGAATAAATTCATTTGTGTAGTGGGTTTCTGTGGCTACATTTTGGTAGCAGCAGGGAGGGTGCTACAGGGTTACCTTCTATTAGAAGCTACTAGGAGCTTCCCCTCTCTGGTCGAGCCAATGCCAGCCTGCTCCAGGAATGTCTCAAAAAGCGCCGAGGTCAGGCTGCATCAGACTCTCCAGACAGCACACCTGCAGCAAACCCTTCTCTTCCAACAGATGATAAAAAAGAGACTGGCATGGAAGTTCAGAGGGACAGCTGGCTCTTCAGAGTGTATTCAGAGTATAAGGATAAATCATCGCACAAGTTACATCACTTGATTGTAAACTGGCCCAAAAACCCAGGGTAATGGTCTCTCAGGTAATTTTAGGCTTAAAATGTAGATTTGGCATTTCTTCCCTCTTCCCCTCTCCCATTCTTAGCAACCCAAAAATAAAACTAACACTGCTCCCACCACCACCCCTGCCTCTCCCCATGTGTCTACCTGGCATTATTTTCTTCTTTAAAAGATCAGGAAAAAAGGCAAAGGATTTCCATATACAAGACATGCTGGGACTAAGCTTCACCCTTCAGTAAAGCCTGCAGGACATTACCTACACCCCACCTGTTTTTAGATTAGTAAATTAGATTAGCAAATCAGATTAGTCCCTTAGTCCTTGACCTATCACTGTATGTGTGAACACAAACTCCTACAAGTGCACTACAGGTAAACTTCCCCCTCAGCTTTTGTTCCCAAGGCCCTTGTTGATAGTCCCCCCTGGGAATGGAGCAATTCTGTGCTGCATCCCCTTCAGGTTGTGCTTCTGAAATATTCCCCATGGGAGAGGCAAGCAGCTCCTCGCTGATGGTCTTTCTTTTGAGAAGCAAGAGGAGACACTTCAAGGGAAGTCAGTGAGGTCAACAAAAACCAGCAATGATAGAAGTTTCATAAATAAGCAAAAATGTAATGCAGAGAGTTTCTCTGCAAAATTTTCAGAAAATAAATTGAAATAAACAAGTGGATCTAGTTTCAATAGCAAATCGATGTAAAACATTAAATATTTAACCAAAATTTCAGCAGCTTATGAGCTATCAGAGCTATCAGCTGTTTCTTATGAAATTTGGACATCGATTTGCTCCCTAAAATACAGAGATGTTAGTTGCAAAATCAGTTATGCACTGTGGATTAAGAACAAAAGCTGCTTATCAAATTCAGGGAAATATTTGAATATTTTGCAGGGCTTTGCTATTTACAATTTCTTTGCCCTTGCACCTCATGGCAGTCAGTCTTCTCTGTCATCTGATGAGCCATAGCAAAAGAGAAAAAAATCCACTCCAAAGCCTTTGTAAAATACATACACTCTGTATTTTTTCAAGACTTCCAGCTTCCCTTCCATCCCCTTCAGCTTAACCAGTAGTTAAGATGGTATAACATTTGCTATAATAGCTTAAAGATATGTATTTTATGCTTACTTCACATAGCATTTCAATTTCTACCACTATTATTTTTCCTGGCTGAGTGAAAACACATTTGGATTAATTATTAGGCCATCAAGGATTTTGCCTGTTTTATTTGCGCCCCTCCTGCTTCCCCACACACACTGTTCACCTTCTTTTCCCTTCTAACACAGTCTTCTTGGAATAAATATCAGTCAATTAGAGAGGAGCTGTGACAAGTTCTAACCTGAGTTAGTTTGCTTAGCTGTGCCTGGGAGGCTCATGTCATAGGCTGCATCCCCACTGAAGTCTGCATAGCCCTCAGCCAGTCAATACATGTGGGAGACAACATGGATACAGACACACCGAGTTCCTTACTGAGCGATCCATTTCAAAAAAATATTTAGTGTTCTTTCTTCAGCAGCCTTATTTGACCATCCACGAAGAGTTACTTTATCCTGGTGCTTAGTGCACACGTGAAGTATGCAGCTCTAAACCTTTCCTGTTCCTGAGGCTTGTGTAGTTTAGCTGTTTAATCCCAACAATTTTTTGTTAATGTTAGCAAAGGTAACTAATCATTCTACTTTCTTATATTAAAACTATGTCAAAAGCTGAATTAAAATGACAAGGAGAAGGTAAAGACATATTAGTATGAAAAGGGCTTTCTCCTACAGAATCTGGTTCAAGGTCAGAATCTCAAGAGCTTCAGTGACAAACATCCTTTCACACTGTCACACCAGATGGGACTTTACCCTTCGGCCAGCATATGTCAAGGTTCTGCCCAGATCATCAGAAAATCCAGCTACCAACAGGAGTAAGTAACCTGGGGTTACTGAGACAGTGCTGCTACATGCCTCACTGACCACAGTTACATCAAAACAAGATGCTTTTCATCATTTATACCTCAGGCACTGACTCCTGCCTATTCGTATGTTTCTGCTCAGCTGCTGTGCTTTTCGCAGGTGCTGTTGGACAATCAGTGAAGAACGGTCAGGCAGGAGGGCACTTTCATACAGAAGAGAAGATTTACACACAGCTAGACCCTGTTCTGCGTCAACAGGGCTATAGCTGCACTACCCTGAAGCCTTTACTACAAAGGGGTAACCAGGTTGTGCTTCTTTCAGGACATGGGCTATTGGCTATGATCTGACCTGGAATATCATAATTGAGTTCACTCACACTACAGGGGTGTTATCCCATCATGAGAACCAGTCTGAATTGCATCATATCAGAGGCAGCCAGGCAAGTCTAGATGCTTCTGTGGCATCTCAAAGATACTGTATTTGAGATGCTGGCATTTGAATACAAGATCATCTCACCTATTATGCATACATTGGCTAACATTCAAGGTATTGAGCAGTAACAGCAACTTATTCTCATAGGTCCTCCTAGATGAGCTTCTGAATTACTCATCATCATCCAGAAAGTGCTAAAATTATGACTAATACATAAAATTCAAACAAGACCTTTATTTACATTAGGTTTTCAAGCGCTGGATGTTGCAACATACACAACAAAATTTCATACTGCATTTTTTATAAGTAATCAGGTTGAAAGGCTGATCTACAAAATCAATTTGTCAAACCTGGCTAAGCAGAAAATGTGTCAACTCGGTTTGAGAGTTCTCTGTCAATTTTACACTGTTTGCTACCGTTCAGAGTATTCCTGATGTCATGGTTATAAAAACAGAGCACTCATGCAGGTTAATTTACAGTGAACTCCCTAGTTTTATGTTCTTCAGTTGTTCAGAAGAGCAGGTCAATACTCTCCACCTTGTCTCACAAAGCAATTACGGATCCAAATAGGGAGAAAACTCAATCCATCAGGAGATTGTTAACAGAAAAAAAAAAAAGGATTGAGCAAGACAAGGATTCAGAACTTTCATTCTGTGACAAACTGAATTATAATCTCTCATTCTTCAGAAAACAAGTAAAGATTAATCAAGTTCATTTATTCCATATTAACATTATGCAGCAACCAATATGAGTGTCTAAGTAAACAGAGATTTTTGAAACGTTTTGCTGCAAAGCTGGCCAGTAATGCACGCAAATGATAAAGTCATCAACTCTGTTTACTGCCAGAAATAAAAAAAAAATGGCTTCAGGAGCAGATAACACTGATTCATACTGTGCTCAAGCACTAGTCAACAAAATCTGTTAAACTACACGGGTGGGAAAAAAAAAATCAAAGCAGTTTTGTTATCTTACTTGTGACACCTTATTTAAATTTCAGGCATTAATTCTTTATATCAGCATAAATATGTAGCCTTCTACAACTTTTATGATGTGGTTACAGACACAAAACTGTTATAGCAGAGAGCAAGAGCTAGTTCAAGGAATTTCAGACTTTGAAATCAGCAAGATAAAAAGCTAAAATTCATATGTTCCTTTTCAAGTTATGAATACTTTCACTAAAACATAAATATTTTAACATATATTATTTTTTCTGACATTCAAAATTGTAAAGTCAATATGGCAGAATTATTGTTAAAAGCACATATTTACAAATATTCTTTTTTCCATACATAAAGTATTTGGCATAATTATAACAATCTTACTGCATACACAACTGTTTGCTTTTTTTTTCACATAATGGTACACTCCTTATTAAAATTTACCAATTATGTACAAAAATACTTGAACATTTATTATAGAAAACCTCTATTACTACCATCAACAGCTTGTAACTGCTGAAGGTTTAATTGAGAGAATATAAAAAAGTGGTCACTTTCTTCCAGTAAACTATCAACAAATCAAACACTGCTAAAATCAACATGAGTTTCCCCAAAAAAAGAGGGAGAATATTTTTAACATGATTTAAAATGCAGTTCACACATCTGTTCCCAAGCACATTTAAACAGTCAGTAAAAGAAAGAGGATACAAAAAGTACATACAGAAGGTGCTTTTTTTCCCTTCCCCTCCACATTCCTACATGTTGGCATTAGCTTTCCAAAGCTCTTCAGATGCCGGTCACTAAATACAACCTAAGGCCAAACACCATTCTGCTACAATAAAGATGATGGTGATAAACTCAAGCTAAAAAGCAAATCCAAAACCAAAACCTGTCTCCAATGGCACATACACATTGAAAGAACTGTTCAGAATTTTTGCTAGATTTTTACAAAATTATTAAGAATGTTTGCAATTAGCTTTTGAATTGAATAACTGGCAATTTGTATTTTTAAAAATTTGCTCATTTAGTCAATTGCCTTGGTACTAGTCAGTACTGATTCTTGTGCACAAATTAAACAAACAATTAATTTTTACCTATTTCATACATAGATTGTATTCTAGGGTGAACTTTAAAAAACAGCAGAGAGCCTCCACTAGCGAACTGCTTGCTTTAAAAAAAAACCCAAAACAACAAAAGTACATCTACTGAAAGAGTAAAAAGTAAATTGCACCTCAAAAAGAAAAAGGATGTGTCAGGTACAATAATACATTAATGGCACAAAACCTTATCAGGATTCACCAGAATGGTGCTGTACACTGAATGAAACACAGGTATTTATCCATCTTAAAAATAACATAAGCGTGTTTCGAAAATTCCAAACCACATTCTTACAACAGTTCTCTGCAGTATAACTTGCATTATATCCCAGTTTTTCCACGTACATTTAAAATGGCCAACCTATTCATTAGAGAAACGCCTTTCAGCCTATTTGCAGAAACAACCTAGTCTACAGACTACTTTGTTAGAAAGCGTGCATTTATCTCTAGAAGTAAAGATCCAGTCAGTATATTCTGCATTTTGTAAGAAGCATTTGGCTCACTCAGATGAGAGTTGTAGGGTTTTAGATTTAATTTTTTAAATAAAAATAATGTACAAATAAAAGCATTTATAAGTATTCACCATCCTAAAATTTAAAAAAAACCAAAACAACAATCCTCTCATTCATGCTTCCTATAATATCTGGCAACCTAAATTAGTAATTTCATTTCAAATGTGCAACATAATATTAATAAGCGCTTCAAAATTACTCAAAAGAAAAGATGGGCAAAATATTAAAGTGCCTAACTAAACCAGTTTTACCATTTTTAAAAAATATTATTTCTTAAACAGTAAAGAATTGGTTGCAATTAAATATAAAAGTGGCTTCTCATAGCTGAGAGACTTTGCGGGGCAGAGGCCTGGGCCGGGGAACCTGCTCAGTCCTCCTGCTGCTGTTTTCCAGGTTGTTTGGCCGAACCAGCTGTGGCTTGGGTGGCAGTGCCGGTGGGTCTGCGGCCGGCGGGATGGAGAGGCTGTGAGGTAGAGGAACGGGTCGTTTCAAAGTCCGCTCATACACGCTGTAGGGTGGCGGGGTTTTGCTTTCTTTTCTCACAGGCTCCTCAGAAACGCTGTAGCTTGGGACAGTCACTGCTGGTTCACTGCCTTGGCTTTCAAAGCCTGATGTCTCTGATGTGCTACATCGGCTGAGTGAAGAGATGCCGCTGCTGTAACTCCCTGACAGTGCCGGAGAGTTTGATATGAGCCCCGAGGAATGATACTCCACTGGAGACGGTGTGAATGATTGCACAGACCCCTGCTCAAAAAAAAGGGCAGGAGAAGAATTTACCTGGGGTATATGAGGGAGAGTGTTTCTGTGTTAAGACTGAAAACATACACAGATACAGTGCATGGACTCTGAGCTTTGATAAACATAAATGGCTGTGCCCCTGTTTAATCAAGACCCAGTAAGAAACCAATAAAAAGCTCATTTCAATAGTGCCTGAGTGCACCGTAGATAGTGCTCATGCCAGTAATTTATATAAGTGGAACTAAAACCGCATTTAAATGTTATCTTACTATCATAGTACACTGGAAAAATCTGGAAGCCTTTACAATGCACTCTTAGTTTTCCCAGATGCAAGTGGAATGCATCACCTGGCATAGGGAATACCTGGGAGTGTCCTGCCCCCTAACGCCAAAGCACAGGTCTTGCAGCCCAGCCACTGCTGCCTATTGCAGGCTCTCATATTGCAAATTCAGTTTCCAAAGCTTTTCCTCACAGCTTTAGTGCATCATCATGCAGTGACAAGTGCATTTACATCGTGGCATCATTTCCAAGTGCACCATAATATCAGCGTTGGAGGGGAAACCCAAAGCACTTGTCAAGGTAAGAGCCACTGATGGGTGCCAGCCCCCTTCAGCTGCTGTTCCTGCTCCCCTTCAGCAGCAGCAGCAGGATGGCAGGAGGTGAAGGTATCACTGCTGCTGCAGACAGCATTTTTATCTGCAATTCTCCATCCTTCCTCTCCCCCGTCTCCCAGGTGTTCCTTGGACACACAAACACAACACACCACCTTTGAGACAAGGGCACAGATGGCCAGGGGCTGCATCAGCAGCCTCACAGGTCTCTCAGGAATGGTGAGGGATAGGAAGCTGAGGGCCCAAGCAGCAACAACAGCGCTGACAAAAAATAAAAGGTAGGGACGGTAAAGGCCTACCTAAAAACATCAAGCAATCCTATTCCAGTGAAGCAACTTTAACTGAAAATTGTAAAAGGTTATCCCACACTTTCTAAGTTGAAAAGTTTTTGCAACAGATCTAATTTTGACTGGAGTCATCTGAGACAATCCACACTTAATGGCTTCAAGCACAGGCTAAAAGAGGGATGGAGAAATCACATTCAAGACAAATTTCTCACTCCAATTGTTGTTAGACTGGTTGGCGCTCAGCTGCTCAGCTTGAGGTGAAAGTGTGAGCCATGCAAAAAGGGTGGGAGTGGAGGAAGAGCAGAGGGGCAGGGGTGTATAGAGCTGGCTACACTGACTTTATGCTGTTGAGATAATTTTAGTTATCCATCTAGGACTGGATCCACAGAACACTGAAATCAATGGGGAAAAATATTTAATTAAGATCAGTGGGTTTTGTATACTAGGATGACCTTTTTTGGAAGCACACTGCTAGAACACAAGCTAAAAATTAAGCCCCTGTATAGGGCAAAACAGAACAAGTTGTATTTAGAGATCAGTACGTGGTGAAGACATTTCAGACGTTTCGAGGAGCCTGTTTAACTACTTGTTTCATGTTCCATTCCTCTGCATATGAGGAGGCTGCAGCTGCACTCCTACTCCCACAAACATCCAGGGTCAATTTTTCAAGTAAATTATATATTTGGCTCCATTTCCAAGAAAACTTGACACTTGGATTAAATGACTATAGATAAGATTTAGGACCTTTGCTTTTGTCATTCTGGACAAGAGCAAGTATGCGTAAAGCCTGCAGGGGAAAGCACTTGGTTCCTGACAGTGCAGACTGCTTTCACCAATAGCAAGTAACAATCTAGACACCAAAAGAGTCTGGAAATTCATGCTCAAAGTACAATCCAGCAGCTCTCAGAAGTATTTTGGGCCAGCATTCCTCTCCCAGGCAGTAATCCAGACTTTGTCTGTAAAGTTCTTAAATTCTGTCCAGACCTCTAGAAGGAAAATGCTAGGACAAACTTCAAACATCGCTAAGAATCATCAGTACCAAGTCCATTCAGGAAAAAAAAAAAAAAAGAGTCACTCATCTTTGTATGGATCCTAATGCTCTAAAGAGCTTCCTAGTAAGCAGTTAGCACAAAACCTGGGATTGGTGCTCACTTCAGCCCAAGGGACCCTACAGTAATAGAACTGTGAGCACTCTGCTGGCCAGCACAACTGCTCCGTGTTGACCTTGGACCACTGTGCAGCCACAAGTGGAAATGTTACAGGCTTATGGGAAGACAAACAGGAGAATGACTATGGACTTGTGACTGAGGACCTCAAGAGGAAAGGAAATATTTTGGGGTGCCACTTTCCTCCTCAGGCCATGTATACCTCTGTAGTATTAGTTAGGCATTGGGTTGCTGAGGGACCACTTTGGCAGGGCTGCCTCCCTCTGCCCTTGCACCTGAGTGCCTGAAGCACCAGTCATGCTCCTTTCTATTTGCTGTCCTTCCACACTGTTGACTCTAGTATTTCTAACTACAGAATTATCTCTGCTGTAAATGGTGTTGTAAAGCCTATGCCCAAGACTAACGCTGTGCAGTCTGCCAGTGTTGGTGTTTGCATGGAATAAGCAGGTTGCATGTTTGTGTCCTCCAGTGCTGTGCAATATACAGATTTCTGAGTCAAGTTTTCCAGCAAAAAAACGAGTACCAATATATGGGTACCAATACATTCAAAATGTTCCTTGAAATAGAAAGGAAACCTACTCAGTTTAGCCTGGATCCCCAATTGCTTTGCATGTTTAACTGCTAGAGAAGAACCAGTACTTATTCAGACTATTACTTAATGTATGCTACTGGCAGGTGTCAAACTACTTCCAACTTCTTACACAACCTTCCCGGATCATTCTGCAAAGGAAACAGACACTAAAATGACTGAAGCAGGGGTTACTCTCTACACAGCCTCTAATCTAACAGCCCTGAATGCTGGAGGAATAAGAGGAATGGGTTGCACAACAGGTTCTCCTTAGCTGGAATCTCCCTTTTATCCATGGTTGGAGTAGGTGGACCATCAGACACCTCTTACATGTATTTCTTACTCTCTCTTCTGTCCATTGACTCTGGTGAGCTTGATTACCCATTTAAATGAGAAGCCTGATACTGAGAGGCTGAAGATTTTGAGGATTAGGTTTCTTGACTGCGTTTTTTAAAATCTTCAGAACTGCTGCAATTATTATGGCTACTTATTCTTGTGAATGGTTTTTGTACAGCTACATGATAACAAAAAGAATACATAATATAATACCAAATAATCTACATTATATATATACTATCTACTCCAGAACACACTCCAGATCTGTCCCACAAAGGCAATTCACTGCGATAAGACATTACCTTCATTGGTGATCTGCCAGCAGGAGAAGGAGAAACAGAGGCTATGTGTCTTGCTGGTGATGCTGTAAAGTTAGAAAGATTTCAGTGCACTCTTGGCATTACAATTTTCACTAAGAAATCTTTTTAAGTGGATAGGAGATCATTTGATACATAGACATTATCTCTGGTTTCCTCTAGCTACTTTCCTGATGGTTGTAAATAGTTTTGGAGATTTTATTTATTTTACTTTGTTCTCAGGATGATCTTGCAGTACAACCAAGTCTAAGAAATTTCTGTATCTGCCTTTTTTGACAAATTTTACATCACAGTAGACTGGTTTATATCCTACCAAATGATAAAAGAATTTTAAAAAGAGTCAGTATTACAACTTTTTACTTTTTGTTCTTCAGAAATATATTATGTATATGTACGTCAAATAAGAAAAAGGACAATACATAATATATCAAACATTTACCTGCAAATATACTGGAAACATGCCTGGACATACTCTGAGGCAGAAGTCTATATGCAAAAAGTGTATTCACACCATTGAGAACAATTATATTGATAGTGTCACTCAAGCAGCCTTTTCTTTAAATAAAAATTAATCTTTTGAAAGGCAAATTGGTTATAGTAACAGAACTCATATACTTGCATGATTGCTGTGCATTTTCTGGTCAGTAAGATTCTTTGTGGTTAATGATCATTTCTGATTGCTAACCTCCAATTACCATAAAATCAAACGACTAAATTTGATCATCCTCCCTAGTACTAGCACGAACTGTCTGAAGCTACTCAGCCATTAAGTGAAGGGGCAGAGTATTGGAAACAGAATACTGCAGAGAACATTAACGAGATTAAAATACCCACAGAGGCAGTTCTACCTTTCATGTAAGAAATCAAATAGTAAGTTAACCTGCCCAAGAAGTTAAACATTAATCAGAGTGGAAAGAATCCCCAAAGTACTGGAGCTTTGCCTGTAATGTCCATTAACTCACCAGTCTGTGCAGGTCTTGGTGGTACAGGAGGAGATATAAGTTTTCCACTTTCTGATGTGTTTCTGGCTTCCTTTCCACTATCCAGGCTCCAGCTGCTGGGAGTGGTGTTTACAGCTGGAAGAGAATGAAAAAGCTGTTACAGGCATCAACAACTCCAGTTCTCTGACTTGCCTTTATCCATGAGGGTAAGAATATACAGAGTGAAAATGATAAACAGCTTAATAAGCATGCCTGAAAAGCTCTCATGATTACATCAGCACTTGGAAAGCTCTTAAATAACACCTGTCAGTGTCCTGGTTGCCTGATGTGTGCATCTGGCCCTCAGGTCAGTTTGCGACTGAATAGCACTGGGGGCCATCAACAGCAGCAGCTGAGATAGCATTCTGGTGCACTGCAAATCCAGCCACAAAGGGAGGTAAGCCTGAAGCCTGTTAATATAATCAGTTTATCTTTGCACCAGACTCCTATTTAGAGGTTTCCAGACAAAGGGGAACAGACTATTTGTAAATTCTTTCCATTAACTCATTTTATACACAGAATGGACTAGACAAAGGAACTCGCCAAATTCCAATCAACCTTCTTCATAAAACTTTCCATGCTAACAGTCTATTGTTACCTGCATAGACTACATAAAATGAAGGGAGTAAAAACTGGAAGAAATTAAAAGTGTCTGACAGAAAAAAAAAAATCAAATTAAGAAATTATTGCAGATTGAGAAAATTTCTATGCGCTGTTTGTATCCATGGTCAAGGATCTTTGCTGAACCATGTAAATTGACTATCACCTTGACATGCATAAAATTGGCTGTTGTATTTGTTTGTGTTTTACCTTTACCAAATTCCATGACTTTAACTGAATGATTGCATAAGTTCTGGAACAGCTTCCTTGATAGAACTGGATTATCTCATGCTATCAAGAAGTCAATAATATTAGAAAGAAGCCACATAGACTGAAAGACAGGGCATTTAACATGGACAGGACAGAAGCTAATTTGAAACACAAAACTATCATTATACTTCCTGAAAAAAAAAAAAATAAAGAAGAGTGGAAGAAAAAAAAAATGCTTCAAAATCTTCCCCTTAGCTACCCAAAAACATCTTCAAAGCCTCAAACATCTTAACCCACCATGACAGTTTCCTTCATTTGTTTGTTTGAATTGTGAGTAGAGAATCGCATGCAAGGATCCTGTGCTTATTTCCAAAGACGAAACAAAAAGCAAAGTATTGTTGCTAATGGATGGCATCAATTATTGCTATCATAGCAACAATGAGAGCTCTCAGGATTGCAACCCCACTATATACCAGACTTAATACAATAAGTACAGTACATATTATATTGTTTTCATATCGGTAACAATATTCTTACAGTATAATTGCACATTAGTTGACCCTGGGAACAGTGCACAGAATAATCTATTTTCTAGAGGATCATTTTGCTTTTTATTGCCAAAATATTCAATATAGTGTTTACTTTTTACTGTAAGATGTCACCTAGTAGTATGGTTTTGCCCTCATCCTAAAAACCACTTGGCACCAGACCTAGGTACTTCAAATGCCTGAATCTCTTGACAAACCATTTTTTTTTTCTTTTAAGTCATTTAAGCAGTCAGTTCTTTGGACTCCTAAAACCTCCAGAAGATAAATATTTTATTTTAACAATTCTGTGATCTATGTGGCTGCATAGGCCAATGGAAAAGTTTTGTCATTTCAGTTTTAAATTATTTCATACGATTTTCAGCCCTGTGAAAAATTCCACCTGAGCTTTCATAAAAACTTGGACACAAACATACCTAAAAAAACAGCTCTTATTGAAGAAAATCTGATTACCAGTCAGTTCTTGTTACAGTACATTCTTCAAATATATACCTATTGAACTGTATCCTTTATTCAGCATACCACAAAAGTTCCATAATGAAAAGATGGAGCATATTATGGATGTGAAGCACATGATGAAATCATGGCACAATAACTATGCCAACAATATTGGACTTCTCCATGTACAACATTATAAAAGGCAATATTTTGTCTACAGAAATTCATACATTTCTCATTTACTGTAATTAAAAGAAAAAGTCCCAAAAATCAACTTAAGATTGTTAGTGTAATTTAATCAGTCAGAATGTTTTGACACCTGGAGATGACAGTATGCACTCAAAAGAATTGGTATGCTACAAGAACATGATCAATTAATTAAATTTTCATTGCTTCCAAGATTGGTGTTTTGCAGGATTTCTGCCTACCTTTGTCAGGGCCAGGCAGATTGGAATCACTTCGTGGCAAAGCACCATCTCCAATATGATTAAACAGCATTCTCTGTAAATTGAGAACAGCATGGTTTACACATAGTTGCTGTTGTATTCAGTAGCCTTTAAGAAAACAAATATATTTTCAATATTATCCCCACTACACAGGTCTACTTTGGAGGTAGAGTTATAAATGAGACCTAACAACATAAACAGTTTAATAAAAGTATTTCCAAATACTACAGATAGGGAGTAGACTAGTTTTTTGAAAACTGTACACGCTGAAATCAGAGGGAGGATTATTATCTATTGAGTTCTGACAGTTTCCAGCACCTTAAAAAACAAAATAAAGCTCATTCCTCAAGTGGTATATTGACAGATTACTACAGATTACTAACAAATAGAGGGATAGATCTCAAAAATTTCATTAAAGAATCAGGATCTGAATAAGGTGTAATGTTTGACAATGTTCAAGTTATGGCTGTTACCTCAGAAAAGCTTTGTGTATTGTTTTCCAACCCTGACTTTTTTGGTAACAGTGCTCTTACTTCTCTAGTAGATAAGAGCTGATCCATAAAGCATGTTTGTCTTTCCATTTCTGAATATTCATTTATTTAAAAAAAATCACAGTAAATTTATGAATTAATTTTAAAATTCCATTAGTCACTTTTTTGGCAGCTTTCAAATAATCCATAGTCACTGGTTTGTCTTGATAACAGATGTAAACAGTATACAGTTAATCCTACAAGTAATTCAGATGTACTTTCCGTAGGAAATGAGAACAAGATAAACTTTACTTTTTTTTCCTTACTTGTTTGTTTGGGGTTTTTTGTTTGTTTTTTTTTTTTAAGCAAGATCAGAAAACCATTGCAACATTAGGATTTTATTTGGATTGTATCTCTTTCCACTGTTCACAGAGGACCACGCCAAATTGGTGAGGCACTATGCTGTGGTTCCACAAGACAGCAAACCCAGTTGCAAAGTAATCTTCATTGATCTAACATGTTGCAGCTCCATGTGACAAAGTGAGGAACAAATACTTGCTCAATTCAATTGGACTTTAAGCATCTCATAGAGAGAATTCTTTGGTAAGACAGGGAGCTACACTATGTTTGCCGTATGTGGTATTAGAGTCATACTGGGTCGGGAAATATCTGTTTTCCTGAAGTTACCACTAAACTGAGATGGTGCAACTACATAGGTACTCTAATGTGACAAAAAATGTGTTCCTGCCTGATCTGGATTGAATTTTCATTGCCTACTGAGTCTGCAGTACACTATGATGTGGTGCACAAATGTTTAAGTCTGTTTTCTGTTGTGAAGGTAAAGAGCAAAGGCTGAAATAGCAACTGAAATTGGAGGAGATAAAGAGACAAAAGCTGAATGAAATACAGAGAAACAAGGACATACCAAAGGAAAGAAATTTAAAACCATATGGAAGAACAAGAGCAATCACAGGATGTTTAATGACACACAAATAAAACCCCCAAAAATGTAAAATTTGAATAGCTTCATTAGGAAGAATAATAGTGCAAAAACCAAGGAGGCTTGTTGACCAGTCAATGACAGCAGGCATTTCTCTTCAGAGTATGGGAAGAGCTGGAGAGACACTGTACAATCACTCAGCCAGAGATCACAAAGCAAGCACAAATGGATGTTGACTGAAAGCAGCTGTACATAACCTTGAGCATCAATTTTAATGAGGGA
>NW_020955525.1:905847-961893 GCF_003031625.1 Empidonax traillii
AGTGCAAAAACCAAGGAGGCTTGTTGACCAGTCAATGACAGCAGGCATTTCTCTTCAGAGTATGGGAAGAGCTGGAGAGACACTGTACAATCACTCAGCCAGAGATCACAAAGCAAGCACAAATGGATGTTGACTGAAAGCAGCTGTACATAACCTTGAGCATCAATTTTAATGAGGGAAGTGGATGAACTACTGCTGTGGTCTTGTTCTATGAAGTCCATCAAATTTCCTTAAATAAGGTAGCTATGGCCTGAAAGGACTTCCAGTGCAGGAATTTGCCTGTGTATCTCATCTTTCCCAACTGAAACACTAATGTGAAAATTGCTTTCATCAAGCTGTAACAAAGTCTTTCATAAATGGGTCGTTCTTTCCTCTTTAACTTAGTGTGAAGCTCCAACCAAGACTGTTGAAATTAACTGGTATTAGAATAAAAGTAGAAAGGACAGGGAACAGTTTGCGCAGATAAATTCTAATGAGAGTTGCAAGTATCTCTAAGATATCTCCTTACAATTGTCCTGAGGATTTCTTTTCCCATTCTTAATCAGAAGGCAAAGAATCATGATTTTGTTTCTGATCACAATCTATTTTTACTGCTATGGGAACAGAGCACCAGAGAAAGAAATTTCACCTTTCCCTGGAAAGATATATCTTCATTTCTGGTTATAAGGGCAGAAAGAAACTGTCAGACCTTCTCACCTTCAAAACATACTTCACTGTATGAGCAAGTTAATTTTCTACTTACCCTCTCATGGGACACTGAGGGTAGAGACAGATTGGGAGATTTTCCTGCTGGGCGAGTCTCAGAGAGAGCGGAGACTGGGCCTACGAGCTCCTCAGCCTCCCTTATGGAATCTCGGATAGAATGGGGGATAGAAGTCGCATTCCACTTGGCAAAGCAAGAGTTTGTAGTCTGGGAGCAAAAATGGGATAATTTTTCTTTGCGGCAAACTGTAAAACCGCTTTATTTAAAGAACATCTCCTGATCTTTCCTGCATGTTGTTTTGGCTCCACTACCACCGAGGAAGTGCCCAGTTGATATATCTACTGTAAGTAGAACTGTCCTTAAGTCTGGCTAAGCTTCAGTATTACATCTTAAGCCCTCAGATACCAGCATGAGGACTTAAATAGAAAAGAAATAAAAAATTAAATCAAGAGCCAGTTCAATAATTGAAGAAACAAGGGACAAGAAAAGAACTAATGAGAAACCAATAAATAATTTCTAAAACAAAGGATCCTGGACTAGCAAGTTGGTTTTTATCAGAGGTAAAACTTTTGGTAGAAATGAGTGTTGAAAGGAGGGCGTTTAACACTGTACTTATGTTCTTATCTTTCTCAGCTTCAGCAAGAGGTGCATTGTGTGATGGCAGAGATTAAAACAGCAATTGTGTTAAAGGAAAGCACTTAAAGGAAAATAGGTCCATTAATAAGAAAAGATGAAATAAGAATTCAATATTGGCCAGCTCGCCAAGCTCATTTTCCATTTCAGAATACCCAAAAGAAACGCATTTCATAAAGACCTATATAACAGTATTTTAAGGTAAGAACACAATTAATTTTTTTTCCTTGGAGTAATGAGATGTCTATGCTTTTTTTTCTGAAACTACACTGAAAAATAGGAATTGCCACATGGAATGAGTTATTATTTCACAGTGGCTAGGATTAGCTTTCTCAGAAGAAATAAAGGGGAAGTCAATGAGGATAACTGCCACAACAATAGTTTTTCTTTCTTTTTCCTTCTTCCCTAGATAGAACAAATGCTGTTGTTCCACACAAGCAGGCTGTGTCAGCTGCTAAGTTTCTGTCTCTCTCTCTCACTGCATTGAGTAAATGTATAGAAACAGATCTAAACCTAGGGAAATCAAGCAGAAATGCGATCAAATATCATGTATTCTATTCACACCTCTTTTATGTAAAATATCTTAGAGTATTAGCTTATAAAAACACAAAAAATCCCTTGAAAATTGAAAACAATGAGCAGACTGAATCCGCTCGAAGTTCAGCATGTGTCTTCTGAGCTATTGTGCTCTGAGGACTCCTAACAAACTTCTTACCTGCGAAGTTTCCGAAGGAGTAGGGTAGATGGCACTGCAGGGCCTCTCTCTAGGAGACAGGCAAGAGTTTTCTCGGGAATGCTTATGTTTGTCAGACAACAGAGGAGAGGCTAGAAATAAATGTGTCGAGTGATTAAATTCATTCAGTGAAACATTTCAATTCTATGCTTATGACAAAGAAATCCTCTGTCCCCAACAATTCATATTCCTCAAATAATTGGCTACATTTAATGTTTGACCAATGCTGTCATGCAAACATTCAGCTGCGTAATGTATCAAGTATAATTTAATATGGTTTACCATAAGTGATGAGCACTGACCTCTGGCACTGGATGGAGCAGAACTGGTCACGTTAGGTGAAGCAGAATGAGTAGAACTCAGGCTTGAGGTAGACGGACTAGGCTGCATATAGAAGAGATACTGTTGTTACCATATCACACTTGCTAGTTTGGAAAACAAAAATTTATAGCATACTTTTCACTAGAACAAAGAACTTGTAATATCTTAGAGTAGATTACCAGTATTTCTAAATAGTGAACCAGTATAAAGAGAATTAAACTAATTACACAAGATGTAGTAAAACATTGAATAAATATAAATATAATTAATACAGTGAAACAATTACATCCCACTGTGACAAGTGGACAGAAAGGTCTATGTAAGGTCAGATGACTTTGCATCATAGTCCACTCATTGCTCCTTATTACATTTGTAAAAAATTAATGCTTTGATCTAAACAAGAGAAAACAGTTACATAAAAAGTTATTTCTAAGTTAATGAGGTTAAAAGCCCATTTAAAGATTTGTTTTTTAAAACATCAGCAATAATGTTGAGATTTCTGAATTAAATAACAGAACCATTACTTTACTAAATAGCCCTGTAAGAAAGATTCTGTATAGCTTAAAGAATCACAGTAATTTGTACCTGCATGTTAAAAACTTCATCTGAGCTTTCTGACTGCCCAGTGATATTGCTGACTTCAGCAGAAGCTTGGGATGACAGTGATGAGGATGAATACCGATTGACAGCTGGGTAACTCAAGGGGCTAATATAAGAATAATGAAATACAAAATTGTTAACTCTAATTGTCATGGGAAAACAGCACATGTTTACTAATCTTTAAAGTTCATTTGGGGATTGCGGGGGGAGGGAGAGAAAGAGAGAGATAATATATATACCAGCTATTCATGGCTGAAGATATTTCAGGTAGATCATACAAGAAAGCATACACATTACAGAAGTATTTTATGGGTTATCTTCCACTAACAAAAGCCAGTTACTAGTATTTTAACTTGCCTGCGTCGTGGTATTACCCTGGCAGCATCAGGGCTCATGGAAATAGGCATGGAATTTCGGCATACACGAGGACTTCCATTTGGAAAATGAACAGGACTAGCTTGTACACAGGCAGAAAATTCCTGGTAAGTTATCAAAAGAAGATTAATTCAAACAAACATAATACCAATAAGCATTTTGTAAAAATACAGAAAGTAATTTCAATAGTTATATCTGCATTTTGGATCACCTTCATCATTAGTATGAAAAATATTTTAACTTTTCACTGCTGATAGTAAAACGTGACTACTTTTCTCTGCACAGTATGGAAAGTTTATGTTTCTCTTCACTTTGTGGTTCTGCAAAACTACAAGCTGTAACGTGGACAACCAACCAGAAGGTGTCACTGTTTGCTGCTTGGGAAAATGAAACGATCCTTAGTGCAGCTGAATGCTCTCCTGGTCTATCCATGCAACTGCTCACGTACCTGTATTCCCAAGCTTGACTTCATCACAAAGAACTGATCCACCAGCTTTTTGTGTAGCGGCCTCATGTCCTGTGGCACCACCTTCTCGTGCACAGCCAAGCCAAATTCTAGAATTTGAGCCTGCAGTGAGGGAAAAATACATTTTTGATACATTTTCTGTAAGCTTTCATCATCAACCAGGATACTAATAAAAAAAAATCTAATAAAATGCACATTGCCTTAAGAGCATCAATCTAACTGCCTGAAAGTCCTGTAATCAAACAAGGCCTAGGACCAAAAGCAGAAACACACAAGAGGATTTACGCCCCTTCCCATTTACTATTCAACTTTCCCAAAGGTTTCACCTATGCAAATTCAACTCCAATATAAAATCCACTATGAATAATATAGTGAAAAATCTGGCTAAATAGTAGCTTTAAAAAGCAGCAGCTCTAAACCTTAAATAAAAGCTATTTTCTACAAGAACATTTGTAAAAAGCATGAAACCACAGCAATAGCCACATCTACCAGAGACCCTGTAATACATTTGCAAGGAAGTCCATGGCCTCCTTTCCTATTCCAACTCCCCAGAGACCTCTGTAAGTCATGGCTTTATGTATATTCTTGACACAAGGCATGACAGGCTTCAGAATAACATTACTGAAACTCCTAATCTTGTTCAAATTTGGCCATAGGCATCCAAAATATTGAACTGGTTTCATGAGGAATCAGATGAACTCAAACTTAAAAACAAAATAGCTAGAGTATGTTGTAATATCTTTGGATGAGAGCTACTAGCTGACGTTTTCAGACAGTCTGCGAGTAGGCATGCAGCTGCACAGCATCACTGACCCAAGGTCAGGACTGCAGCACATCCATCCACATGCACAGCCATCCCAGCCCTTCTGAATCTCCACGTTAAATCATCTGTGGGTGCCAGCTAGGCTTTAACCGCTATTGCTTGGAATTCAGTTTTGTCACAGGAAGTTATTAACTCCAGTTTTACACTGTAAAGGTTAGTGAGATTAGCTATAGCTTGAATTGAAATTCAAAACTGCAATTTAAATTACTGTACTTTATCTAAATGAAAGTGAGCTCATTGAATCTATTCTGACTTATACTGTCTGAGGATCTGTCATTCAGCTGATCTAACCAAAAACATACCACATGCTGATGAAAAGTGGAATTTCCATCTTGCCAAATTGCAATACTCTGACTTTTTTATCCTAAACTGGCAATAAAATTTGAAATTTCAACATGCTGCATAAAACAAAGATAGGTAATGGTCAGTTAAAAAAGCTGAAATACTTCGTAAGGTCTTTGATTAAAAAAAAAATGTTCAGCATTTTCAAATGGAGATGCTTCATATTTGAGGCTGGAAGGTCATTGTCTTACAAAGTAATGAAGAAATAATTAAAAAATTATGTAATGCATAGAATACTCCTCTGTTTAATATAATCACTTGGCATTTATTTTATTGCCTACCTACTTTGCCAATTATCATTAGATAACTTTCATTGAAATAAGATTTTTTCATGCCTTTTTGCTCTTATGGCAAACCTTGTAGTGAAAATATTTGTTCTGTAATATTGGTAAAAAAGAAGTATTTGCTGAAGCCATCAAATGTTTCAATGAAAGTTTCAATAAATAATAATTTTCAATATTTTCAATAAATAATAAATGTTTCAATAGCGTTTATTCTGTACTAGTGATAAAATATGTTGTGCAAATATTTGTGTATGAGCATGACAGAACAGGCTTCTCATTCAACTTTTAATTTTAAATAGTTTGAAGTAATTAAGGTGATGATGGAAAGGACTAGAGAAAAAATATTAACATGACCCAGAAACCTGCTTGCATAGGAAGTTACTGTCTACTTAAAACAGCTTGAGCAGGCCACCTAGTCAGTCTTTTCCCCACTGTACCTGCTCGAGCATCAGCTCTCTCAAGCGTGTGATCTTCTCTCCATCCTCTGGATGGTTCAAGATGTATTCTTTGATGAAGAATGCCTAAGCAGAATAAAATCACAAAGTAACAAAGTGAGTAAAAACACAACTCTTTCAGGTTTGGAGTTTTTTTTTAAAACAAGTTTCTATGTAATATTTTCATATATTTTTAAAGTTCCTTTCTACTGCAATAATGGATCATACATATTAAATAATTAATTATCACAAACTAATTGGTGAAGATTATAGGCAAAAAAAATGTAGCCTCTCTTGAGTGGCATTTTTAAGTTGTTTAGTATTCAGGACAGACCTGAAGCAAATTTTGAAACCTGCAACAAACACAGGTTACTTGAACCAAATATCTCTTCCCCAGTAATTGTGACACAGAAGTTTCAAATAATTACAAAGAGTTTGATTTTCCTCTCTTTTCATACTATGAGCTTCCTTGTTCTTAAATGTAAAGACAACAACAGTGTGGAATTGTATGCTATTACATATATCAGAGCTGTGACATTATCTTCTTGTTCACTTAATATAAATAATGTTCTAAAGAACTCACAGTGATCATCTGACCAACATCCAAATATGTTTATGAGCTTACATAACTTTCCAGTCCATTTTCAATGCTCAAATTGCACCAGCTATAATACCCCAAAGTCATTTTACCCACCTGCAATGGTCTGGTCATAGTACTCCCCCTCTTTGTTCATGATTGTACCTTTCTTAACATAATGACTATTCTACCATGCAGGGGGATTATATTGAGTTTACAATTCTTGACACTATTCTGTAAATACAATGCCCAGTAGCTTATTTGAAAGATTTCTAAAGCTTTTAAAAAATGCGTTTGTCAAAAAAAGTGTCTCTAAATATATCTATACATACATACACATGGCTTTCCATCCCCAGAGTTGAGAGGATAATAGAGGCCACTCTGGGCTATGTTTTCCTTTTGCACCTGTCTTAGCATTTCCCTCATAGACTTCTCTCTGGGTTCTCCATCCAACTTTAGCTCTTAAAATCTTTGCTATCAGAAGCATTTATAAATATGGGGAGCAAAACTAGAGATAAATATATGCCTTCCTCTGATTAAGTTCCAAGATTTCACGCTGTGACAAACCGTAACAAGAACGTACTGAGACCTACTTAGGAAACGCTGATACCATGAAGAACAATATTTATTTCACATAGTCCTTTTGCTGCAGATAAGTAAACTACAAAAACTCAGGTTTAAGTTGTTAGAAGGAATCCTCTGATACTTGCTAAAATCCTAAACCCCAAACTTCTGCCAGCTGATGAGGTTTTTTTCCCCTCAGCTACAACCTTAATGTTCTAATATTGAGCAGGTGATGTCCCAGCAGTTTTGGGCTGAGATTCATAGAGATCTATACTGTGAGTTAGAGATGTAATAATCTAACTTCAAACAAAATTGCCAGTACTTATCAGAATTTGACTAAATTCAGTAACATTTTTGGAACCAGTGGCTTCCAATAATTAATCATGAAAGGGCCTCTACTCATCTAGCACATGTAGAAGAGTGAAAAGAAATGTAAGTTGCACTACAAATTGCAGTTGAGAGGTCTTAGTGGGCATCAAAACAGCTCTTCATGTTTTTCCAGCAGAATTTAGAATTTTTTTTTTAAAAAAATCAGTGGTTCAGTCTTTTTAGCATACATAAAGGTGCTGCATAATAACTATAACTTCTGTAAATTTTCCTAGAGTCTGTTCTTGTATCGAATCTAGTGAATGTATAGCTTTAATATCTGCAATACCAAAGCGCTGGATAATTAGAAAAGCTGCTTGTTTTTTTTGTTTTTCCCCATCAGGAGGGGCGGGGGGGAGAGGAAAAGGGAAGGGGGAAAAAAAGAAGAAAAAGGCAGGGGAAGTAAGGCAGAATCAAGAAGGCAGCAGCTGGCCAAAGGACACTTCTTAAGGCTTGAAAGTCGCCTGAAGGGAAGTAAGATATTGGTGAAGACATTAAAGACATGGTCATGCTTACCCCAAGAGCAAATGCTCCAAGATTGAATGAGTCTTGAGCTTTGTACAGGGCAGAAGGGAAGAGCATTTACAGAGGGGGGGATAACAGGAAAAGTAGAAGATAAGAACTGGTAAAACAACAGGAAGACATACAGAGACTGAAAAAGGGACATGCAAGGGAAGAACGAGGGTGAAATGGGGGAAAAAAAAAAGGCAGAAGGGAATTGAAACTTGAACACTGTCCAGGAGGTCAAGAACTGCAGCTAACAACAACAATAAGAAAGGAGCAAGTAACATGCCTGTAAAGAATGGAGAGCTATGCAGAGACACTCTGACACTGTTAATTCAAACCAGACATAGTTTTGACATGACTGTATTTCTCCAGGGACTCCCTTCATGGTGCTTTACTATGTTAAACAGTTTTGTTGTTGTTTAAGGCAGTTGGGAAACATCAAACATGTTACTGCTTTTCTTTAGTCTCACAATTTTCATAACACTGCAGTTTTGATGACAGATTCTAACACTATAGCAGATTCAATTTCCTGTAGTTTAATTTAGATGCAGTTTTATCAAATTTAACACTGTTGAGTGAACAGCGAATCTTGCACCCTTTGAGACAAGTGGACAGAATGTTATTTAATGAGACATTTTCAAAGGAACAACCAGCAGACTCAAGTATTTCATAAGACTATGGAGAAAGAGGAAGATCAAGTTGGGCTGAAAAAAAAAATTTTTTCTTTTTACTGCGGTTTCAAAATTCCACAGAACTTTGTGCAAATTCAGCATCCCAAACGCTTACAGTTCTCCTAAGGTGATTCAGAAATTATAATAATGAGCAGCAACTTTTGGGAACAAATCTGGTGTTAGACATTTCTTAATTATAAGTATTTTTTCTAGATTTTTCTTCCTCCCCCGAAAATAGCTTTCCTTAAAACTTGTAAAAGAGAAACAAGAAGGATCTAGAAAATTATTAAGATTCTTCAAGATAATAAATTTATTACTGAGAATTTCATATATATATATATATATATATATATATGAAAATGAGAATGTCAGCACAACAAAGTAGATTTGCTGGTTGGCCAGAAGTAGCTCCTGACCTAGAATAGGCAATGTACTATAATAATGTACTTACAATTAACTATGTATTGAATATTTAAAAAAAAATCACTGAAGAATCCAAGGTAATTATGAATTGACTCATTGCTGGAATAAGTTTACGGTGTTATCTGCAGCAAAATAGTTGTTTCAATAAACTACACATCCTTAATATCACCTACCCAAAACTGCAATGTAGGTATAATTATAACTATTATTCATATAATACTTTCTGTCCTTACTTCATACAGAGGAGCTGCATCTGTACAAAGAAAGACGTTGAATTTTTAATAAATGGAAATAAATTGCTTACCTCTTGGTATCTAGCAACTCCTCCATTAACTGCAGCATCAATGACCCCATTTAGACACATTGTGAGAGGGTTAATGTTCTGCATCTGTCGTGTTTGACACTGACTAATCAGTGTTCTCAGCTGCTGGTTCTTATTTTCTAACACTTCAATAGCATTCTCAAGGGGACTCATTTCCACCTGAAAGGAGAGTGAGCAACATTGCAAACAACTTAATCTTCAGCTGAAAGATGAAATAATACTATGGGTAATTTTTGATTTCTTAAAAGAAAACAATGTTATTCTATGTTCTAGAGTACCGGAACAGAAAATTCTCCTCACCTGGGTTATACTCCATGAGTATACACTCTGTGCACAGAGAGATTTGATTTTATCATGTAATCAATGACCAAAACAAACAACTGTCCCTCTCATGCAGATTTGTTATCTGACCTTGAGAGATGACTCAGCCCTTGCTACAAAACACTCACATACTTTCAGCCAGTAGTGCAACTCCTGGAGTTCAGGGATAAACCGTCCTTGGTAACCTTACCTAAACTGGGCTTGAGATTCAGCAGATTAAGGGCACAGAGCAGAGTTCAAGTCTTGGTGACTTAGTTTCCCCACCCAAAACGAAATCAACAACTAGACATTATGAGTGAGGAATCTGAATGTAAGCTTTGAGCTGAGATGATGACCAAGTTACAGTCAAAGGCCAGTCCTTGAGCAGGATGTGCCCCTCATCTCTCGGAGAGGAAGCTTTTCTCATGGGTAGCATGAACTGCAGCGGAAACAAAGCTTTTCTCACAGGTAGTACCAACTGCAGCAGAGACAAAAAGCTGAGCAATGAGAAGAGTACAGGTCTGCAGCTGCTCTAATTTACCAAAACATACAAGCACAAATCTGAGTCATAATCTCATACATGCCCAGGAAAAATTATTACAGTTAGCTTTTGGAAATGGTGACTATAATGGTAACATGACAATAAACCAAGGGTCTTCAGATTAGGGGTCATATTAACCCAGTAAGGACTCAGCAGAAGTCAACTGACAAAATTTCTCATGTCACACACAATTTTTTGATTTGTACTAAACTCCATTTTTGGTTTTCTAGAGAAGAATATCAGGATGGTGAACAAATGACATTTTGTTGTTATTATGAAAGAAAAACACAATAGAGTTTTAAAGAAAATCACTTGTACTATAGTATCCTCGTATTTAAAGGGATTATTGTAAAATTGGCTTTGGCAAGAAGGAAAATAATTATAGGTGTTGTACTCCTGGCCTCAACAACTGACCAGTTATTTAGAGGTCTTTATAGGAGAAGATCTCCTCTGAATACAATTGGAATGTATTTAAAGATTTTCTAAGAAATATAACAAGGAAGGAGAAGAAATTACAATGTGTCAGTAACAGATTGCTACATTAGACCCTATTGCTACAGGTTCTGCTGAGCAGCTCGTGGCATTTATTGTAGCACAGGAACTTGGAGAATGTTTCCTTACCAAGTATACTAAAAGATGCATAAATCTATAGATACTCTAAGTATTAAATGTTACATCATGCTGAGTTTTAAGAAAGCAATTTGCTGACAATGTGTTGCCTCTGTGTGTCCATTATTTTTCTCAACTTCTTTTTTCCTGTTTAAATGAATCATAAGGTTGGTTCTTAACAATACTTTTCAAGACAAGAGAAATCAGAAAACTCAAAATACTCACCACTTCACGTTTTTCCACTTCAAACCAACGAGATATTCCAGGTAAACTCTGCACCAAGATCAGTGTGGTTCTCTCTACCCATAGACTCTACAATATACAAAAAGAGTTTATTTCCCTACTTTGCCTCTATATTTCCCTTAATTATTCTCAGGTTTCTTTATGAATACCTTCACTTAAGTAATAATACACATTAAAAAAAAAGTACTAACATTCAAGTTCCTACTGAAATGTCTATCCCATAAGCTGATGGCATTCACTTTCTTACTTTCTATCTCCTACTACTAAGCACTAATTTCTGTTGATTCTTCTGCTGACTCTTAAGTGTGGTATTAATCTATACTATATGTTGTTCCCAAACGTCCAAAAGTCATTCACAACTGAATTAACATTTTAATATTTCCTTTCCAAGATAACATCTGAGAAGAGCGAGAGTTCAGAAGCAGAACAACTTAAAGATCTCAGAGTGTGACCATCTCTCCTCTGTGAAGTCCTATCTGAGATTCCACAAAGCATGGCTGATGGGATACTCAAGTGTACTAGTGGTAAACACTTCATGCAAGTGGTTTGTAAAATGACAAATGAACACATAGGATATTGCTTACACAAAAACCTGTATATTTAAAACAAAGCCTAAACTTAACTTAGAAAACAGTAGTGACTCAATTTAGCTAATTTATTAGCCTTAAGGTTCTTTCCTCTAACTTCATAAAAAATATTACAGGATAACTCTTTTTGTCTGTCTGAATGCAAGAATATATTCTGCATCAGGATGTGTTTCTATGGGTCAGAATTAAAATTACACCAAAAGATGAATTTTCGGTGTGACATTTTTATTAGGAGGAACAGAAGGAATTTACATATCAGGGAAGGAGTTATGGTTTTCACCTTAGACAATCTCTAAGTTCAGAGGTAGCTTTTAATCTTGATATCACATGAACAGAACATTATGCTGCAATTTAGTCAAAACTGTCTCTCCTTTGCTCTAGGGAGAGATAACTTTAGGCAGTCCTACCCATACTCCAGATTACATACTTAACGTTTTCTCATCTGCCTTAGAAACTCTTCTGGAGACTACTCTGCTCTCTCCAGTTCTGCCTTCTATACATCACGGATGCAAAAAACCAAATGGGTAAGTTTTTCACCCCTATTCACATATACAATGAGACCTATGCATGTCCTATATATTTTTTGTATTATTTTATTCAAAATAAGAAATGAAATAGTCAAACCTGAGATACATCTCCTCTAGAGGACTTGTTATACCACACTCAGTTGAGTAACACAACTAGAGATGATGTTTCAATAACACAGCTTGTTGATGTTACAAATAAATCCAAAGGTCCAGGAGCTCAGGAAAGGGCATGATACTTTACCTTGAATTCATTTTCCTTGTCCTTGGTCCCTTTGTGAAATGGCCTGTCATATCGGAATCGCCAGATGTGATTTACTTTGTAAAAGCTCTTGATATTATCAGGAATGCCATCTCTCTGCAAGACTTCCTGGTTTTCTGGAATTGGTGTCACTGCATAAATCTGCAGATCTATATGTAGAGGGTTAAGGCTAACCCACTTCACTCAAATTAGCAAAGTGTATTGACTTCTGAAGCATTACAGAAACATCTTTAAAAACTGTGTATCCTAGACTATTAATGGTTTGGGAAAGGAGCCGGAGAGATTTTTTGATCCTTTGGGATTTCTTTGTACTGTTTTGTTGAAAATTTCATCTTTTTTTTTTGGAAATAGAGCTACTTACATGGCCTAGGACGTGGAGTAAAGGGATTTAATAAATACATTCTTACACACAGTATGCCATGTCAGGCTAACATAATGTACTGTAAGAAGTTAAATTACTGTAACTTGAACTGATACACCATTATCACAGCAGTGATAATTCTACACGTATTTTTAACTGAAGAATGTCAATAACCTGTCAAAGAATTTTTAAATAAAATCAACAGATAAAAAAAAAAAAATCCAAACATAATAGTGATGGGGACAAAATTCAGGGTAATTCTCACCTACCATTTATTTCAAGGGAGTCACATTTGTGACTGAAATTGTCTATAGGTGCCCCTACATTTTTTAAAAGCATGAAAGATATAACTGCAGAGTATAGCTTTGTGATTATGTGGATACACTGTGCTTCTGCCTGAAAGATGGTCTCATCTGGCTGATTAGCATGTTGCATAGCAATGGCATGTGGGAACTCATTCAACATTCGCTGCTGGAAGGCCTCCAGCCTTTCATAGTCATGTCCTCGGCAAACAAATTCCTTATTCTGAGCAGAATAAGAAAACAGAAATGAAGAGCAAGTTACATGAAAATAATTTAGATCCAAACACAAGCTCTTAAATACAGACTTCCCAGGCATCATTTTAAGACCGGAGAAATAAGAAACAAAAGGCAAGAATGCAAATAAGGAATCTAGAAAGAACAGGTTACTTAGAAGAAGGAAATTTTACCATATAAGGTATGTTTTTTTTTCAAAAGTCCAGAAAAATGGAACAACAATACTTCAAAGTTTAATAAAAATCTGAAGGGAGAAATTGTTCTTAGTGAAGCAAAGTATGTAACTAAAATGACATATCAGAGCGCACAAAATATGTAACAGAAACATAACCTGACAAACAGTTCAGACAATGAAACAGGTTGGAAGTCAATTCTATAAGGAACTAAGAAAATTTGCTCTGATGTTATACAGTTGTGAAGAAAAACATTGCATGAGAAAATTGGTAGAAGGCATTAAATTTGCCTTATGCTCTAAATGTTTATCAGTTATCAGCCTGGTAATTTAAAATGATCCAGTTTTTGCAATATGAAGAATACTTCTGGCATTGAATTCTGGGAACTTTCATGGGAATTGCTACAAGAAAACAACTGTAACAGATTATTGTTCAACTAAAATTAAAATGTGAAATCTTTATTATGAAGTTTATTCTTTATTCCTTCTACAGCAAACACAGCTAGACTTACAAACTGCTTTGTCATAAGAAAGAATAAATCAAATGTATTAAGTTTATCCTTGTTGGTGTTGCAAGCATAAATCTATGCTGTGCACATTTAACTTGAAAAATGCATAAGAAGATGTCTAAGTAGTGGAAGACCTAAGGTCTGAAAGTACTGCACTGTTGTGCAAGTTAACTTCTTCCAGTAATTTTACTTCATTGGTGGCCGCTTAGCAATCTAAACACTAAATTCTTTCTAATTAATGTCTTCAAATTAAAATATAACAGAATTTATATTAAGATGACCATTAGGTAACATCAAGAACTATCTTCCCACTAAATTCTTTTTGTGAATTACTTTTAAAGGGGAGAGTTTCATTCTATAATTACCATTTAGAAATCATAATTTTCCCCATCACTAAGGGAAAGACAAATTGGGCTTTTTAGGCCTCCACACAGAGAGGAGGTTCCTTCATCACTTATTTCAATTACCACAGGAAGAGAAGCTTAGATTATGATTGCATCTGCTCCATGAATAAGAGGGATTCTGTCCTCTTCCCAAGGTGACAGTCAGTGCAGCTAAACCACTGCAGACTGTGGAAGAGGGGAACAGTGTAAACACAACTAACATTTGGAAGGGCATTCCAGTAACTTCAGAATCCCAGATTAATGATCAAGAGTAATAACTTTATGTATCTTGTCAGTTTTAGTACATTGATAATCAATGAAACTCAGCATGTGGAACTTCCAAGTAATTTTTTTAAAAAAGGGAATTTAGGATTGTAATTATTTAAATGCTACGTTATTGGGGATACTTCTGATAGCCTTTTTTCTGAGCACCAACCAGCAGAAACAGAACAGGATAAAGGGAACAAACTACCATGAAAAGATGACAATGGTCTGTGCAACCGTATAGGTGCATGGTTTCCAAAATAAACATGAATATTATGTTTATGGGGGACTCTAGAAGGCTACCATTAGTCAGGACCTTTTCTTAACCCTGAAAAATGAGGGTAAAGAATTTCTCACAGGATAAGAACTTGTATATGGTATGAACAAATTTTCACATAAAGAAAGTGATTATGAATGACATAATCTGCCTTTCAGAATGACTCCATTCTGTTTATTTTCAATTCACTTACTCTCAAGAAGAATGGGAACTTTTTCCCATAGAATCCAACTCTGAAAAATTCTGGCTCCAAACGCTGTTGATCCATAATTTTATCATATAAAGATGCTTCCATCATCTGTGTGAGATTGATAACAAATGCAATTAGTCTTTTTTGAAAACATTTTTTTTACTATAAGCTATAACAAAAGGGAGTATCTTTCAGCTCTGGAGTACCAGAATTGCAGTCTATCTCTGAGCAACAAGGATGTCCAGAAGTCTCTGAATGCACCTGATTAAGTAATTATACTTCTTTAATAACCTGAAAGTTTCCAAGAATTAAAAAAAAAATCCTTTAAAATGTGAAGAACCTATATTAAAGGGGTAAAATAGAAAGGCAGTTTGAAACGTATGACCCAGTAATCCGCTAATCATCCAAACACATAGCAGTAATGTGGTCAGTTTAATCAGTGAAGTCCCATTTCCATATTCAAGACAGTTGTGTCCAAATCATTCACATGATTTAAGCAAAAAATGTGAGCTCCTTTAAAATCTCACAACAGCAATGAACATAATTTTTGATCAATATATCCTGCTTTATTTCACTCAAAACACTGACACGAAGGGATCTTAATGCCAGTCCCCTTTTTCTGATGATATTTTCAGCAAAGTTTTTAATATTGTGAAAAAAACACCCCACAGTATTAGCCCTGTTTTAAGTAATGCAGCAATTATTTAATATGCATATGATATCAACAGCTGTCTAATTATATTGCTATGGGAAATCCCCACACCTCCATTTTTGGATTAAAGTAGGCGGCACAGATATAGTAGAAGGACATTTCAAACACAAAACACATTAAATACAATTAATTGAACATGCATAAGCTAATCATTTTATTCACATGATGATAGTCAGTGTGCTTTTGCTTACAGAATTCTGCCAGTGGCATATCTAAATACATATGGAATAAGCAGATCACAGAGAGTGCTGCCATATAGCTGTGTTGAGAATTTTGCATAATGTTGTTAAGTAGCTCTGGATTAAAGGGGCTTGAGTCTGTCCTAGCAGCAAGCATCCTATACATACAGAACATTTAAAAGGGAGGATGTAATTCAAAATTGAATCCATCAGAAGCAGGTAAAGAAATGGAAAAGTGAATAATCTTTAAAATACAGTATCTGAAATAATGAGAAACAATGCTTAGAGTTCTAAGAAAAATGAAAGAGACAGAAAGACTGTGCCAGGAAAAATTAATTTTGACTATATATTATTAAATAGACCATATCTTTAAGCAGTAAATTAAAAAAAAATTGCAAAGGTGTACATTGTTTGTGGCAAGCTGTTTGCTGCAAAGATATGCTGCTGCTATTAGTGAAGAGCTGCACAGACCAGATTCCCTGGATAAACTGTAGGAAACCAATGAAAGTGAATTTGTAATATAATTTTTCTGCATGAGCATGCTCACGAAAAGGATGCTATACAGGTAAAAACATTGCAAGAATATTAATTTTATAATAAAACAAAGCAACTTGGTCTGGTGGAAGATGTCCTTGCCCACAGAAGAGGGGTTGGAAGTAGATGATGTTTAAGGCCCCTTCCAACCAAAACCATTTTATGAAGCTATGATTTTCACACTTTTCTTCACAAACCTCACACTCCTTTTTTACAATCTTTATTGCAGAAAAAACCCTCGGGGTAAAAAGAAAGATTGGCAACCCAAACCTAAGATCCATTCTGTTGCAAATTTAATTTTCTAAGTAATATTTTGTAATCCAAACTAAAAAGCTTTTGGATTCCTGGTTGATGAAAAGTATTTAGGTACATTACCCTCATCTTGCTGAGGTTTCTGTAGTCATAGTAGCTCTCATACTGTTCTGCAATTTTCCTGCATAAGATAATGCCATTTTCCCAACACTGCAAGCAAATAAAAGATGTTCAGTAATTTAAAGCAACTGTGTGACAATTTGTGATTTATTAGTGGTCTGTTCCATCTATACTGTCATATTTCCTGTGATTGAAAATATTTGAACAACCTGTCCACTAGACATAATGACAGCTGCTGAGTAATAATGAGGAATTCTTTGAAGGATTAAAAATATATTTAGAACTTAATAAATTATTCTTGTTGGACTATGACTGCACAAAATATAAGTCATTGCAAGAGTAATGGACATCTCTTTCAATGTGACAGGAGATGGATTCAACACAGTATGATTTTTACATTCTAAAATTGTATTCTTAACATATCTTCCTTAATTTTTGTAGATAGGAAAATATTTTAACCATGTAAGTTAAACTCTGTAACACAGTTACAGAATTGTTTGAAAAACCTGATAATCAATGTCTGCTTGATTGCAGACAGTTACAAAGCGAACTGCTACACAAGTGCAAATTATTCTCACATGTAAATGTGGGATTTCTAGGATACAAACACTGGATTAGAAGAAACCTACTGCATCACTAACTAACTGCTTTATCAGGCAATGACAAACACTTTCCCTCAATATGAAACAAGGCTGAAACCCTGGAACAAATATCCTAAAATGAGTAAACCACCATTTCCAGATGCACACAGTAAAACAGGAGTATTTTACCTTTCCCCTATCAAAGTTTTGAATGATGGTCAGATGGAGACACTCCTTACGTTGCCACTCTGTTTGCATGGGGTAGTTGAGAAATTCTCTCAGTGGCCGGTCAGACCACTCCAGCAGCTCATCATACAGCAGGAGTGTGTAGGCAGCCTCTACAAGACAAATCATGGCATGGCACTTTTGAACACCAAACAAATAAAACAGACAGATAAAGTACACAGAGATGGGAATGCTTTTCTTGAGATGCAAGTTTTTAAGGGGTAATTGATTTATTTTGAGTATTAGGCAGATGGTAGTGCTAGTTTTGGACAGAGTTACTATCTACAGCTATAATCAATTCAGCTTAAAATTCTCTGACACTATTTGAAGTGGAGTCACTGGGACAGTTTTTCTGGAGTCTGACAATACAGAGGGGACAGAGAAATTAAGTAACCATTTCCTACTCAGCCCCAGTCTTCCCTACTGCTAAGGAGAAACACTCAATGACTCTGCTATCTGAACAAGGGAATAAAGACTGGAGAATGAGGAACATCAGCAGAGAAAGTAGAAAAGAATACAGACAGAACTGTGGACACAGTCCAAAAGAGATCAGGGTTGGGAGGGAAATAAGGAGGCAGATGTGTGCTTCATAGAATTCTTTCTTTCCATAGAGAAATAAATCCCTGATAGCTGAGCCTTAACAGTTGGCCATAACAAGCAATTTAGAAGTGCACATGCAATATTTTTCTAATTTTTAAAATTTTATTTATTTTTTTGGTTTGGCAAGAATCAAACCTGTTGTTGCTTTCTTGTCAGAGAGCTGTGTAGTAATATTTAGATCATGCTTGGTAGATATTATCTGGGAATATCAACGTATTTTTACTTTGATTTCAAGAATTCCTCAGAAACAGTACACTAAAATACTAAACAAATATCTCTGTTGGAAACTCAGATTTTGGCCAATTAAAAACCATTGGAATTACTACTGGCTATGACAATTCAGTTTGACTAACTGAGCATATGTATTATTGATTTCCAAGTTACTGTTCACAGTTTATGTTTCTACTCACAGGACCACTTTGCATAAGTGCGTCAGTACAAAGATGGGCCACTTTCTGGAGATGTACTGAACTGGAGAAAGAAGTTCCCTACTGGACTTATTTTATTGCAGGTTTCATAGGTTTTACATAACGCAAAAAATAACTATAAAATATTAAAGTACTTTTTGTGCTAAGGTAAGTTTTCCCCAGATAACCATGTCCTACTTCTGCCTCTGCCATATGAGTTCCCATAACACAGATGACTTAGGCCGAACTCCACAGTGTTTTTTCTAATACTAGTGTTCCTCTTACACATCCAACTAAGAACCTGTGGATGAAAAAACATCACTGTGGCAGATATTTGTGGGAGAGTGTGCTTTGAATACCAGCGTTGCAAAACAATGCTGTGATGTGATAAATATGTGCAAGGGAGACCTGCCTAAGTTGCACAGACAATCTTAATTCTGACATCACACAGCTTTCAGGCTGCTTGACTGATAACAACCTTAGTCATAGTTTCAAGCTACAGTTTTGCACTCAAAAAATTCAGCACATTTATAAACCAATTTTAAAAATCCATGAAGTTGGTAACAACAAATCATTCCAAATCATAAGGAAACAAAAGATAGCAGAATATAAATACATGTCAGGATAGCTCACTATGAGCCTTCCTATTTAAACTTGGAATCAAAGTCCTTCATTTTAATAGAATTTTGTCTGTCATAACAATATTTTTTAAAAATTATAATAAATGTATATAGAATGTTTTTAAAATAAGAACGACCATATTGGATGAAAAGTCTGAAGGGTTTCTTTACCCAACATCCTGGCAGTGGTCAGCATAACAAATAACATATAGGGAGAGGTCTGACTTGCACCAAAACAGTAAGGAGAGATAAATAGGGTTGACCCATGATGTGGGAAATTCAATTTATACAGGAAAGATTCAAAACATGAGTAATTTCTAAAGTCAATAGATACAGTCTCATTACAGTTCTCAGGTAACTGAGGGGGCAGAAGAGGAACTGGTGCATTTATGTGCTTCATCCTCAAAAGAGGTATATTTATAGCTGTAACTGAGTGCTGTGTAAAGGAAGATTTGAAGTTATGGTATGTATTAAAAAGGACTTTTTTTTTTAACAGAGGATTTTTAGAAACAGTCCAGTAAATCATACTATAGAAAGGAGAGAAAAATCATTTAAAGGGAAAGATGGCTTAATCTCTAGAAAGAAACTATGCAGTTAGGAAACTAATGCTGCAACAAGTAGGAATGCTGCTTAAGTATCAAATTTATTTTTCTCATCCCACGTTCTTTCTATCAGCTGATTTACAAAAGGTCTGTTCAATGTACAGTGTTGTCACTGACAAGAGAAGGCAATGGACTACATAAGTTTGTTTTGTACTGAAAAGACTATCTTTATCCCAATGCTGTGGGTGTGATATAATTCTTCTTTAAGGCTCATAGATAAGAAAATAAAAAACAGAAACCAACAAAGTGGTGAAATCTATCATGGCAAAGAATGCAAAAATAACACATGTTAATAATAAGCACGACAAACTCCTGAAAATAAATTTTGAGCAAAATACTGTTTAAAATCAGAATGGATGGCAAAGCAATTAAAAAAATTAGGTTCATATTACTGCTTATCACTGCCACAGGTAAACTAGACACATATTAGTACCCAATGTGTAAAGGGAACTCAACGCTGCTCAGAGTTACTAAGATCTCTTATGTAAAATCAGGAAATGAATAGTCTGGCACAAAAGCCAGCTGTGGCAAGGAGACTGCTTGATAATCAAAACCCTTGTGACTCACTACTGCCAGGTCACATGAGGAAATTAAAATCTCTCCCTAATATATCCTGCTATCTAGTTTCCATTTAAAAACACAGACAGCAAAGGGATTGTGGAAATTCCAGGTGAATAATCTTTCTTATGGATAGCAGAAAAGCACAAGGAAATTTGTTATCATAGTAGGTACCTGTCATCTGTTTACTAGTGACCCCAGCCAACTAATCTGCTTTTAAGAAGGGAAAAAATCTAGAAAGATTCTGAACATATGCAATTGCAACTGCAAACACTAGGGAAAAGATGGAGGTATTACAAGGTCAGTAAAATATTTTGGCAAAGAAAGATTGTGTGATTTATAAAGATATTGATTTTGTCTTCTCCAGCAATTATTGATGGTATGTAGTTACCCAAATGAAATGCACTTTAACTTGTATAAACAGTAGTTATGCACAATGTCTTCCTGTTTCTTCATTTAAAAGATAACAGCCAGCCCTGGCACAAATTTAGCATTGAGAAATCCTGGACAATAGTACTGCAAGTGTGGTATGTGAAGTTTCAGAAAGACATCAAGACAATGCTATTCTTGTTACAGATTTTAAGGTCTCTATTTCATCACTAGTAAGTGATACAGGTCTTTCTTTGTTTTCTTGTTTTTTTTCTTTAACCTAAAAGTTGGGTTCTGAAAGCAAACTGTGCAGAAACATCACATCAAACAGATAGCCAGCAGCATTTACATAAAAGTCTATAGGCTCAGATATGACCAAGTGAACTCATAATAACTTCCTCTAAACTTTACTCCTTTTGGGTGAAAAATGACCATGTCACACATTTATTATCAATGCGTATCAATAGGAGTCATTTACATTCAACATGGCACAGCAAATGGTAGAGTTGTGGGGCTGAAAAAAGCCATATTTTGAGAGACATCAATTAGGTAAAGAAACTCAGCTGTTGCCTGGATTGGTATGTTCTGCACTGAGAATACAGTTTACAGGTTTGCAAACTGCAAACCACACACCAGTCCTAAAATCTTTTTCTAGTTTATACTCAGTTACCTGTGAAGTTTTGTGCTTTCAGATGGAGGTCATAGAGTTTATGAATATAGCGAATATACATCTCTTCTTTGTTCAGTTCAGTCTTGTAAAAATTCTGAAATAAAATTGAATTTTTTAATGAAATGTAGTAGTTAATAAATTTATGATAGTAGTTACAAAATAAAAGACTTAAACATAATGTTCTAGAAATACATGCATAGATTTGAAAGTTTCACCTGTACAAAGTCATTACACAGTACTAATGCAGTAATACAGTAAGAAATAGTAAATAAAATAATAAATTTTCAGTAATCAACATGCTCCTGAATGTTTTTAAAATTTTCACAGAACATAAAACAACTGAAATCTGACAGTTCTTTCTTTATGAATAGTAATCCACCCTTAGGCCATTTAACATCTTGCTGAAAGCTCTATGTTGATTTTATAATATTGACACTCTCTGACTTTTGTAGTCATTTTTAAACAAAATATCTACTGCCTGCTATGTCTACTCTTCTTCCTGTATAGCAAAATGAGAGAAGGACTTTGGTAGCTTTACGAAGAACTATTCAGTATTGTAAACAGCATAACCCTGAAATAAATCTGTGATTTCTTCAGCACTAACTGAAGCTGGTAACTGGTAACTGATACATAGATGCTGCATTGTAATCTTTGAAATATGTCAAGTTGCACTCTAGACTGATATCCAGGACAAAATGCCTAGAAGTGGCTAAAGATTTCTGGACATATAACTGCTATTTGTTTTTACAAGGATAAAATATGGACTTTTAAGATAAGAATCATAATTCTTAGTTCAAAACGTTAATTATTTATTTGCAAGCCCTTAAGCAAGCTATGAAAAAGTTACAGGGGGAGAGGAGTACAATCCTATAGCACGGTTTGCAAGTACTGCCACACTCAAAATGGACATGCAGCTAGAGTCCTCATGCTAGATATCCTCAGTGCTCAGGATAATATACTCTGGTTAATATAAATTTATAGGATAGAACAGTCTAAGCAATGGTTCCCATTACCAACTGGCAATTTTTGTCCTATTATTTAAATCACTATTTTGAACTCTAAGCAGTTTTTCTTCTAATGTTCAGTATTCTTATTCTGTGCCACTGCTTCCTAAATTGAGTTATCAGAGAAAAAGGTGGGAGGAACGCTATGAAAATATAAAAATAAAAACTTTATAGAGAAAGTATATTCTAAAATGATTTGAGAAAATGACTACATATCAATAGCTCTGTAATGACATGCCCCCATCTGCCTTTATAATCCAAAGACTTCCCTTTTCCTCCCACAAGGTATAGATCAGGAACAGATGCTTCTCTTTAGAAGAGAAAAATGAAAAAAAATATCTTTTTGTATGTTCCTATTTACCTGTCTGAAAAAAAAAATCTACAGAACAGAATTGTGAGCAATAAAGCATAAAGCTTAAGAAAAGATATGGCACTGAACTGCAGTACTAGACTTCTTGACTCTTACCCCTAAAAACAAAAGGCTCCAGTACTTGTCACAAATCTTAACTATATAAAAGAACTTGTTGTTCTCTGAAGCTCAGTTCTAACAATGTCCAGTTGGTCTGTAAAGGAGACCATAGCAAGAAGACAACCCAGTCACAACTCAGAAAAAACATCATGCTAATAAAGATGTGATTTTTCAACAAACTATTTAAAGATATAAAATATAATAGATGTAGTCTTCAAAAAGGGACATGATGTAAAATGTAGACTTCCCTAATCAGTACAGACTTCAGATTGAAAACAAAATTCAAACAGGTCAGGTTTGAATTAAATGTTCTACTTAAATGGTATGATGCCATATGTCAGTGTAGACGATCACAGGAAAACATTCTCTTTCTAAAAAGAAGATATAATTTTAAATTTATAGAACCTGAAATATCAATTAAATATCAAACCCACCGAGGACCAAAGATGTCTCAGAAAAAGTTGTCAGTGAGTTACCAAAAGCTATTGAATATGTTTTCAATGCTTTTGTACAGCTCTGTGATGACAGATATCTTTCAAATTGGACTTAGGTCATTCTTATGCATAAGCAACCAGCTCCATTAGATACCTCTTAAACCAGGTCTTGCAAAGAAGCATTATTAATGTGAAATCCATTGCAGATGATACAGAGGATGGCGAGAGTAGTAAACAAGTTCCTACCTTTTCCTTTCAGGTAAATTATTGCTGCTGATACATACCCCTCCCTGCATATTTCATAATGTGGCATTATTTCAGTTAATCTGATAACTTGGCTAACTTGGACAATTTTATTTTCTGGAAGAACAGAATATATCTCTATGGCATAGCAACATAAAAATTCTCTTTTTATTCCAACCACTCCTCTTACCTTTGGAAGTCAAAAAACCTTCAAAGCAGTCATAGTAGATGACAACTAGAGAAGACTGAGTTCATCCATTAACTGGGCAAGCAAATGTCCTAAAGTTTTTGTGCTACTCCTTTAACTGAAATTTCTTTTCAAAATATAGCATTTGTTGTTTCTCCGGTGTGCAACTAGTACTAAAAATTTGTTTAAAAATTATTAGGATGTGAAATCCACCTTAGCTTGTATGAGTCATTGACAATTCCATTAAAAAGTAATATGGTGGTTTTGCATTTATAAATATTTTCATTTTCTTTTTGTACAAATCTTGGATGATTTGCTAATAATAGATTAAAAACTCCTCAGGGATGAAAATAATCCAGGTGCTTTACAGAATTCAGAACATGCCAGATATTTTCACAGAAAGCCAGCTTCTCTCTGGCTTCATAGTAAAATATTGTCCCTATTTAGAGCACTATTTTCTACTGAAGAAGCTCTTTGTTCTCTTATGTATAACTGCTACCTAGAATCAAAATGCAACCTGTAAACAAAAATGACATCTTTTTTCATACTACGAATTTGCACTCTTGGTTTGTTTTAATGATAATAGCATGATGAGAGGAGGTCTTGAGCAGCATTTCTGGCTCTTTTACTGGGAAGAGAACAGTTAGCCTGCAGTATTCAGAAGTATCCCATATTATATGTCATAAGAATCGACTTGCATCAGTTACTGGGGAAAAAAAGAAACATGTAAGTTTTGTTGAGTTTGGGAAAGGACTAATAGCATGTTTGCCTCTATGAACTCAGAGAACAATTAAACTTGGAAAGTACTTTGGTGAAGTTTATTCAGTAGGAAGAGACTTAAAACTGGATAAAGCAGTATCAGAGACCTCTCAGAACCCAGCTATAAAATGCCAACAAAGACTAACTCTCCCCCATTGTATCAATTTCACCCTGAAAAAAATAGTGACCCTAAGTGCAGTATTATTCTGTAAAATTCTACTCAGATTGCAACAACAAAAGTACCTCCTATTCAAATATGTATCTGTATACTAGGAAATGCTCAGCTGAAATTAAAAAGGGAAAAAGTATTATACAAACCAAAAGGCTAACAGTGCAGCCAATCTTTTTGCCATCCACTTCTCCCATTTTCATGCAGTCCCTAAAACAGAAAGTAATGAAAGTCAAAAGGAATTATGTTTATCCTCTTACAGTGAAGCACACCTCAGAAAGCAGACATATTTGACTTGGCAAGCTAACTGAAATTATGCTGCCCAAAGGCATTTGGGTGAACAGCTAACCCAAGTAGGTAAGGGATTTCATGCCTCCTTTTCTAGTACATTGAATACCTCAATTTTCAACAAAGTAAATTTTTTTTCTGGTTCTGTCATTGATTTGATAGGAGACTTCTGGTGATTATTTGGTTTCTTCACACCTTCTGCTCTAGTCGTGCCAGCAGAAGCCAGCATGGCTGCCAGAAGAGGCAGTCCTGCCTCCTTCCTGCTCTCAGACACTTACTCCCAGTCCTGCACCGTTGCTTGCAAAAAAACTCAGGAAGAGATACAGGTTAGGCAGCATAGTTTTCTGGGTTGGTTTTCGTCCATGCCTGTCAGATCACCACAGTGCAACACAAACACTTGTGTCAGCACATGGAAGAGGGTGATGTGAATGAGCAGGGATAAGATTTCTTTCTTCAGAGGCAGTGTACACCTAAAGTGGTCATGGCATCACAGCATTAGTCCTCCTCTGGAAAGCCAGAGTGACAGTGATCTCCTCTGTAAAATGCTCCAAGATCCACCAGATTTTCCTCAGCAGAACTTCTATAATAAATATAATTTAATGTTTGGGGAAACAACAGATCTGACCCTGAAATCAAAAGTTAAAATTAAACCATGCAGAGTTTATTATCAGACAGGGAAAAATAGCCAGTATAACCATGCTGAAGTAAAAGAATAACAGGGAGACATTACCATGCAGTCACTAAAAGAAATTTAACATAATTTAAAAAAATTCTTGTATACATGAGCTAAACAATTGTCCCAAATATTCTCATAACTACCAGCACACCATTATTTTGAAAGATTGAGAGTCCTGGAGGTTGTAATGCCAGTGATCTCTGAAGAAGAATAGCACTGCCAGGCTTCTAGAAATTTAGAGTTCAGTCTCTTTGATGATGAAATAGCATTCCTTCAAACTGTCAGTGATGATAGCAACTGGAGTACTAGGTTTCACCAAGCATCCCTATGGAATCAGGGAGAAAACCTTACATGTAAGCTCTAGAAAATGCTACATCCATGGCAATAAGGAGGACTAAGCTGAAATCTGAAGTCTCTATACAGGCTTACAACTGACTGAGAAAATTGCTTTTAGTATCACACTCCTGAAAGGAGTGCCTCTCATTTCTCTCTCCTTTGTTCATGTGGTACAGTCAGATGTGAGGTGTTCACCAAGAGATCGTATCTTTGTATACATACTTACTGTGCCAGCTGACACTACAACTAAGCGTGATTGACATAGTGATAAGAATTTTACATATTGTGTAAAACAACTGTCAGGTGATTAGTATTGAGCTTTGTGTTCTCAGATAGACTTGAGTCACTAACCTACTGCCAAAAGTTACTATATTCCCTGATAGGAAACTCATGTGTGCCACTGGATTTTTACACCATGGGGAGACTCTGTGGTTGTTTTCATGCTGCTTGTTGCATTTTCCTGACTGCTTTGACTAAGCAACTGCTGTCAGAGATCCTGAGCAATTACAGTCGATGTATCCATGTATGCATGTGCAGTCACTGTTTGAGCAAGATAGCCATATTTGTCTCCTAATATTTCAAAGAGGACAACCTTACTTCTAAGATGTCATAATCACTCACCTGTAGTCCAGTAGCCTCTCCATGAGGCGAGTCACAGTGGCGATTAACGAAACGCCACTTTCTCTCCATGTTTCCCGCTCAATTTTCTTCAGCAGACTGGAAAAAAAAAAAACAAGACAGAAAAATTTCACTATTTATTTTTGACTGTTACTATGACAACCTATGTGCTTTTATCAGTACCTTAATACCTTAGCAACATCTTTGACAGTTACATTTTCTTTCACAAACACCCTCCCAAGAGGCACAATTTGCAAACAATGTCTTACCTAGGATAAGGACCAAAAAGTGGAATTCTAGTCCAGGAAGCATTGACAAAACAAATGATTTTCATATTAGCTGCATAAGGTTAAAATATATCAAGTACCTAATTTTCATAATATATTAATATCCCCAAGACTTAACATAACTCTTTCATAAAATTTATATATTCATTTCATGTTGATACATCAAAAAAGGGGAAATTTAAAGATGTTCCTAGAAAAGTATATTTATTAGTACAATATACCTTCTCAATGCGACCTCAACTTTTTTTTAAAAATCCTCTCTTCTCTAATATTGCAGTATGCATAAAATTTAGGAATAGGGGAGGGATTTCAATAAGGTGATTCCCCCTCTTCACTCAGCATATCTTTCTGAGAACATACTATCATGTACATGTACAATTCCATTAGCTTAAAGTGTCATAAGATTATTAAAAGCTGATGTGCTGAGTTCTTACACTGATGCAAACAAAGATTACGCATTGAAATGAAAAGATTTCAAAACGGTGTTGTAAGTGGAGCTGTCAGTAAAACTACACTTAATATAATTTGTATATTATTCTTAATATAATTCTGTTACAGGCTTCTGATTTTCACTGCTTGAGTTTATCAACTATTAATCATTAAGGCATGAATTTCCCACATTTCCTCTCTAAGAATGAGCATGGAAATATTTATCTAGAGAGCTGTGTTACTTTTAAGCTTTGGTGCAGGAGCTCAAACGGATGACACATCCATGGAAATATTTCAGCAGTCTCTCTGAAAATGCCCTCAGGTATGGTTTATTTAGGAGCCTCCAAAAATTGCCTCATCCATATACTTAGAGCTTTTAGAGAGTTGTTAATGGCATCTCCGAGTCTTCTGTATGCAGTGGGCAAGCTGTCAGCTCCACTGACCTTCATCTACACTGAGCATGCTCAGTCCTATAAAACTCCTACGTCCAAATTTCACCAAACATATAACAGTGCCCAGTAACTCCTACATGCCAACTGCACTAGCTATACACTCCAGCTCTGTTCAGCTCTTTACATACCTGGGGATGTCACAGATGCAGTTCTCCAAACAAATTTGACCTAAAGGAATCTGTGTTCTACTGGAAGTGAGGAGGAAATACTGATTTTCATTCTAATATGGTTCTTAAACGCACTTCTTCTCTTTAGATGGGAATCAGATGTCTTTACCTCACATTCAGAGACTGGCTATGTGTCATTGCTTGCAGACAGATGGCAAGGCCATCCTTAACCAGAAAAGGCTGAAGCACTAAGCCGGCATGTCTGTTTTTCATACAGATTACACAGCTACCTTAATTCACTTTTGAACACCTTATGTTCCTTACAAACAAGTTTTTGCATCTAACAAGAAATAAGAGTAGAGCCTGTTACATTATTAAGCCTTGATTACTGCACTGATTTTTCTTTTCTGTTTCCTTTCAACCCTGTGTTAAAAAGGAACATTTCAAGCTAAATTCATCAAAATAATAACCTACAGTTCTTCCAGAGAAACAGCAGAAGTATGACTTTTAAAACAGATTGTTTTCATCTGCATTTGACTTATGCATTTTCTTTAAATATTTATTGGCATATTCATTATAAACATACAGTTTCTAACAATGGGTTGTGTAGGTACATTCAAAGTACTTATTCAAACTGACATCAATGTCGTCAGTTGAACAAATTTATGGCTTGTCTTCTGATGCATGCCTCCCTCTCTCCCCCACACATCTTCCACCAGAATGCACAGAACAAACACTCAGAATGAAAAAGCTAGTCAAATATACCCCTTGGGTTCTTCATGGCTCTATCTAGGTAGAATTGAATCTCTGTTCTTACAGGTCCCAAAGCATAGCCAAGATGTTATTATGTTCTACAAAGCACTAAGAGGGATAAACAACACAGGAGAAATGCAGTAATTGTTTCCAGGGGAAAAAAAAAAGCAACTAACATGGGAGTTGAGCCGTTTAAATTAATTTTCCAATTCAGACAAAATAAATAGAAAACACAACAAAACTTGAAAGCATGACACCCACAGCAGTTAACAGACAGTATCTAAAGTAGGTATGTGCATCCCCTTGGCTCCCAGCTGTACCTATCAAAGGTAACTATGCCTAATTTTCAGGAAGATAGGTAATATTAGCATTTGCTCTCATTAAAGACTAAAAACCACTGCTTGCTGCAAAACTGTATTACTATTTCACAGTCCACTCTAATATTGCTTAGATTAAATTACTAATGGAAGAAATAAAAGAAGCCCAACAACAAAAATCTCAGGCTGACCCCGACTCTTGCATTCAGCTCCCTAAACTGTCCATCTGATTTTCATAACTTTCCTTCACATAACCTAGAACACTATGTCATCCTCCATTTTAGATTAGTATCTTCTACAAGCTCTCTTGAGGAGTTAATCCAACTTAGTAAAAACTAATGATAAATACCACTATTTTTGTAAGCTGGGAGCTTACTTCAAAGAGTTTAGTTTTAACTTCTGCTATACCATGACAGAAACAACAAGTATACTGATGCTGTGAGACATTTTGCAATTTAAATTACTATGACTACGTCTTCAGCATTTAGATTTATAAAAGGCTCTCAACATTTTTCACTGTATCTAGTTTAACATCAACCAGTTTAAATCTAACTCAAAACCATAAAAAAATATAAATTATATTTCATACTAATATGCTTTCTTACAGATTTTGTTATTTCAGTGATAGACACACTGATGTATTTTGCACAAGAAAATGCATTTAGACTTTATTTTATAATTAAAGCTTTTTCCTTAATGACTTAATTTTGCAGTTAGAATACTGTTTTACTAAAATAATGAAATCAACATACCTTTTATTATCTTTACTCATATTATGAAAAATGTCATGAATAATTATGAGAAAGTTCTGCTTCAGCATACTGTACTGTTGTTTGCCATTATTCACTTAATTTCATAACATTCTGCCTAATCTCTCTACCCACTTTTGCTTCTGTACATGTTAAATTTTTAGGAACTCTCTTTTTTTCAACTCAGTACAATTATAGATTATAAGGTGTTTGCTATTCACAGACACCGAGACCTGAATGTTCTTTAAGTAAAGACAAGAAAGCTAAAAATAATACTTAAAGAAGAAGCAATGGTTAAGAAACCATATAAACAAAAAAAGATCATGTATTTCATAGTGCTGAAGAAAACAGAGCAGCTTGGAATCCTGAAGATGAACAATACACCTCCTACTAAAATAAACGCACCAGAAATAAGTGAAATCTTGCACTTTAGTGGAATTGAGTTCTAAAGAACAATAGAGACAGAGTTCAGTTAGTTATTTTGTACCTGTACTCTGTGACAATCATTTATTTCAGTCACTGGGATAACTCATGGGCAACTTCAAGGACTTCAACATTATCATTAGCTTTTTCTATTAGATTGAAGTGACATGCCATTTATTAAAAAATACTAAAAACTTAACCAGTAATGTATAAAAAAAACTTATCAGAATAAACAAAATTGTTTACAGCAAAGAAGAAATCAACAAGTGACATTACTGAGAGGAGTAAAAGTTTCTGGCAATAAATGCTTTTTGTTCAATTCTCATGCCTAGTTTTCAAAATGCTCTATCTAAGCTCTACCTGTGCACTATGCAATTATGAAGCATTTCTTGCTTTTCTGACTTTTAAATTAGTAGGTAATGTTCTGTGATATAACAGATTTAGCTTTTCCCAATTATAGCTGTATGCAAGAAGTACTGCCAGACTTTACAGATGCTATACAACACCATGAAATGTTTTATTCTTTAGATTTTAACCAAAAAAAAAAAAAAAAAAAAAGGAAAAAAATGAGATTCACAACTGTTTTTAGCATTACTTCTCTACAATGACATCAGCATCTGATACAACCAACTGAACTCAGGGAATTAGTGTAAGATAAACACATTACTCACATACTGTTGAAGAGCTCTCGGTACGTTTCGTCACCTTTACCTTCTGACATTAGGCTGTCCAGTTTGTCAATCAGCTTTGCTTCCACCTGCAACATATAAGTGTGGTGTAAACAGCTTCTTTTTCCCTTAATGAGATTAGAGAAAGTGGAGGGAAGATCTGGTTTTATGTAAGGGACTTTGCTAAATGCATAGTTTAGAATTATTGGTCAATCATGTGATAAGTCACTTCATCTCTTTGAAGCTGTTATCATTCCCAAGGTTTGTGAGGCTTTCTTTTTTTTTTCGGTGATTTTTTTTTTTTGTGGGAGGGAGCTAATTTAAATTGAGCAACATGACTTTAAAACTACAGGCTGAGTAGCATTTGCTGCTGCTAAGGCAGCTATCTATTTATGGAGTCAGAGGAAAAGCACACAGCCCAAATAAATTGCCTGAATTCTCATTGCAGGGCTGTAAGCACAAACTATTTTTTCAGACTTAAGTAAAAATATCATCTTTTCTGACCTGCACTCCATTCTTTATAAATTAATATGTATAAATGTCTGTATATTCTGTATAAATTCAGAATATATTATATTCTGTATAAATTCAGAATACTTGGGAGCTCAGACTTACTTTCCCAACCCTCCTTATCTGCCAGTGTATTTGGTTAGAGATCAAATTTGCTGGATTTACATATTAGCTACCAAAGAATCTTACAGTAAATATCTGGTGGCTAATGACTCCCTCAATGAATATTTTTAAGTGTATTGATTATAAAAAAATGTGATGATATACTGTGTGTTACTATTTCAAACCTCCTTTTTATCAATAATATATTATCCACCACAAATCTAGGGGAGAAACCAAGCTGTTGTCATGACATATTATTAGAGAATAAATCTAATACAATTTACACTTAAACCTAAGGAGAAAACATAGAGAAGCAGAAAAAGAGGATTTTTTTTACCTTCTCACTTCTTAGTAACATTTCTATGGTAATTTTTAAGGATAAACTTATATATTGATAATGAAAAGCTACCTACTTACATTGCATGCACTCCTCCTTTCTTAATAGTTTGTTTTTTGTTTCAGATACAGCTCCCACCCAAATCGTTATGATTGCCTGGGAGTAATTAAAATACTTCTACTTCCTTCATTTTGAAGCAGCAGGAAGGAGGGCACTGAAAAATGGTTTGAGGAAATCTGAAAGAACTGAGTGGGAGCTGCAGGAGCAGATGGCACACTTGGTCGTTCCTTCCTAGCCCATTAAGAAAGTGTTTGAGCAACAAGAATACTTGGATCCTTACAGAAGGACATTCCTCAGAAAGACTATCTGATCTTCTCTCATACTAACTGAAAGGGAAGCTAGCTGAATCCTATCTGGCCATTAGCCTGTAATACTGTAAAGCAGAAGTGAAAAATCACCACAACTGCCCTGTTGAAAATAACTCAAGTTTTGTTCTTCACTTCAGTAGGCCATGGATTTTATCCCTCATCTTACATTACTAGCATGATAGTATTAATTGGAGAATCTACTAGTCCTGCAGAGAGTAGAAAGGCAAACCCTTGTAATCCCTCTCCAACAGGTAAAGTTGTGATTACCTTCTCCACCCTGAACCACCAATGGAACTCCAGGTTCAAGTCCCCCAGGACTCTCTGAAGTGCTTGAATTTCAGTTCCGTTTTAAAAACAGCTTCACACAAAGTACCTGTTTAAAGTTGCCACTTCGCCTTTGCTCCCAGTCCATCATGTCATGGAAAATGGGAATCATTACATTCCTCAGGTCTGGCTGAGGGATCAAGGTCACTTCCAGGAAGGGGCCAATCAATGCTGGAATAAAGTGAAGCTTGTGTTCCCCTAAAATGAAAATGAACATGAACTTGGATGTGGATTGAATGTCCTGTAAATTATCAAACAATGCAAATACTATCTGAAGAATGAAAAAATAGCACTCTAAATGTCTACAGTTTTTTTCAAATATCATGCCCATTACAACATGGGCTATTTCTTAAGCCCAAAAAGTGAAAGCTGTAGACAATACAAGAATATAAGACTAAAATAATTTATCAGATTTTATTATGCAATACTGAGTTCAGAAGTGACAGTGGGTTAGCTGTATCCCAAGTTAGTCCTCCAGAAGGAGAACAAAGACAAACAAAGCACTATCTGGGCATTTCAGTAATGGTTTGGTTCCTAAGCTCTATATCCTTGTGTTTACTAAATGGTCAACTGTCTGATATTCTGTGCTCACCAAAAAGAGGCAAATACTTTTTGATTTTTATCTACCTTTAATTTTGGGAGTATAGAAATGGAAATATGTGTTTCAAATGCAGGAAATGGAAGATATGACTCAGCTGTTCTCAAAACAAGTACTTTTAAAATCAGTGCTAAACATCTTCCATAATCTCACCATGTTCTGCTTAACAGAAAAATAAGTTCTTATCAAAAAAGCTAGAAATGGCATACAGTTAAGACTGGCAATTCAGTTTCATTTTTCCACAAGTAAGACTTCTGATATCTTCAAAATAGAGTGATTATGAATCAGGATGCATTGATTTTCCAAGCTGGGAATTAATTTACATCCAGCCTACCTCTTGATATTCCAGGGAGAGCTTGCTGCTCTGTTCAGTGTCTGTGTTTGTGCAAAGGAAAACAAGAATTCCCTTTTGTGGAAATATCCTAGGATGCATAGCCATAAGAAAGCAAGGTGGCTGTACTAGGATCAAAGCTTTCAATAACTCTTACTGCTACAAGAACTGTAAAATGCTGACTAGCATTAACACCAATAATAATAAATATCCTGACTATAGTATTTAATTGGACACACTACAGATGGGCTCCACACTGTACTCCACAAAACTCACCCCTATTGAAGGGTATCATTTGCCTGAATGTCATGTTTCTGTTCAGCAGAAAACAATGTGAGTGAGGAGATGATGCATGCAGGTGCACATGCAGAAAGGAGATGGGACCCAGGAGTGGATCCTTAATATACAAGTTTAGAAATACCCATCATGTATCCACATAATTTAGAGGGATGCCTTAGAGTGAGTAAGCAATACTAAATACTGTAAATAGGTAAAATATGCTATATATCAAATGCTAACAAGATATAAATAAGCAAATATTTCTTATTTTGAGCATGTCTCTCTAGCACAGGCTCATCAGAAAGACCACTTTTTAACAACTACATATCTTGCTTGGGAAAAGATTTATAGAATTGAGATGACAGTATCTCAGAAAACACAGATGATAGTTGCCATAGCTTTAATAAGCCCTTTAATGAAATGAACTATTGAATAATTGAAATATAAAGATGATAAATATAGTGTCCAAATCTTCTACTCACTTTCGATTTTTTTCCCAAACGACATTCAATTGCATTTCTCTGATGCTCATACTTACAAACAGTTTGCACAGTTACAGCTTAAAAATATAAAAATGCTCCTAAGTTTATATCCCAGCAAGTATTTTTTCTGTGTTGTCCACTGTATCATTTATACATTAGTCACTGACTTGTTTATTCCTTTATTTTTTAGTGCAACTAGGGCTTCAGAGAAGACTTGATGCAAATCCAACATCTCAGGAGAGCTTCAGAAATAAGATAGGTGTCTTTTCCTTAAATTGTTTGGCAACAGGACTAAAATTAAGAACATAAGTATATTTCAAGGCATAATAATTCTGCCCAAAAAAGAGTAGTACTTTCTTTCTTAATTTTCTCTGATGGTATTCTTTCAGTTCTCTGTGAAGAAATAGGGATAGTTCAAATACAGTACCAAGGCTTAGGAAGCTGATTTTCGCTATAAAGAAGATGACAAGCTTTTTCATAAACTTGAATCAAGATTTCATGTGAACATAATTATTAACAACTCCTCTATCACTGGGAATTGTGTTTAATAGGTGAGGAAATAATAATTTTTCTTCATTTTATGAGCTCTCAATGATGTGTTTAATTACTTACCTAAATTTTGCCACATACTGAAGATTTCACATCCCATTGTTACCCGCATGTCACCATATCTGCAATGTATTATAAAATAAAGGAAAACAGTGAAAGATAATTCAAGAAAATCAACTTCATATGCCATTCTGTGACATTGTTAAATGAAATGTGTCAATTGTAGTCCATAAAAAAAAAAACTTTAAAAGTGATGATTTCTTCCAATTTTTTTCTCTTTTCATTGTACCTGGCTAAAAGCTGATTCCTAAACCCATGTTTATTAGAAATATTTTCAAAATGCTATGCTATACATCAGTAACACAGCTGTGAAGCAAAAGCTATTTTTTGCAGTAATATGTTTTAGTTGTCTCTCTAAGAACAAATAGTTTTGCTCTAGCTTAACGAAACATGATTAATTCATACCGACAACAGCGCACCGCCTGGCAGAAACACCTGAACAAGTGTGAGTTGACTTATGCGTGAACTGGCAATGAGTGCTGGCACTGCTACAACATGGCTATTTTGCTCACAGTATCTGAATCAACTCAGGCACTGGCATGAAGGCTATCAGCTCTGAAGACCTACTGAAAGGGTGAGAACCAACTCTCATTCCAGTCAACGGACGTACTGTTACATTATCTTTTTGGTGGGCCCTTTCGCAACCTCTCACGTCTTACATTTTGAAAAATTTTTGATCTATGACAATTTTCTACAAGCTGACAGCAATACTTACTTCTCTAAAACCTTTTTCTTCTTGGAAGGTGTGAACATCTCCAGTTGCAGACATAACTGGTTTATAAAAATGACAGCAAGAAAAAAGTAGGAATCCCATATCTACAATAAATACATGGCATTTGGTTATTTCCTATTCTCAGTACCACAATTTGTGATAATTCAAGATGCAAATTTTCAAATCCTAACACTTGTTTTAGTGGCAACTAATAAATTACTATAACTGGTTTTGACTAGATTTCTTCACATCCAAAAATGCTTTTCACCAACCCCAAAATGTTCAGTAGAAATACATCTATTTTATATATCCCAAATCTCTTAAAGGTAAAGGTTTCAGAGTTACAGATTGGGGTTTTTCATCCCTTCAAGTCAGAAAACCATACCTTTTAAATTTGGTATATTTAAATATGAAACTACCATGATGTTAAGTCCAAAAACCAAAAAATTCTGACACCTCAAAACTATCACATAACAGAACTGACATTCTCTGTCCATCACATTTTATAATACTATTTGCAAGTCTCACTTGCCGCAGCCTTCACTGGACAAAACCAAAGCGAGGTTTTCCTAACATATTGTAAATATAAAGGTATTTTGTGGATATGCTTTATGAATTAGCAGTTGAATGTTCAAGTTAGGATTTAGAGATAAAATTAAAGCAAAATACTAATCATTATAACCCAATTACAGATGCTCCATGATAGGAGGAAGAAAGAAGTGTAGGGGGTATTCCATTCCAGACACTGCGGTTCTGCAGGCAGTAATAACATTGGTAAGCAAGTTTAAGCAACAGAGATGCCTTGTATACAGTCAATTCTTTCATGAGTATGAGTCTCTGAATTTGTGGAACTTCATAAAGAACAGGGTTCCTCGTGGCCAGCTGTGTCAAATAAATTTGCATTCCTGCCAATCTATCCAACATGAGTCTGGATTTTCAGAGTAGCTTCCATAACCCTGCTGCAAGTCAACAGGAGCTCACTGTCTTCTCTAGGAAGGAAACTCTGCTGTTTTTACGATGCAGCAATTGGACTAATGTTTCCTGGTTGGGCAGAATATTCATTCAGGTTTCCATGGGAATGGGTCTTTACAGATACGTTCCTAGATCTTCTCATCTGAATCCTAAAAGCATAATCCCTAATTCACAGTTTATCATGAGTGCCATATCTCACTATATGAGGCACTCACTAACATCTTTAACTACATTCACCATGAAGTGTCATAATTTTCGAATTTTAATTATGCAACATGATAATTGTTCTTGAGAGAAATTACAGAATGCAAATCTACATTTTTGATAAATTTGCATTGATTAAAAATGGAGTATTTTCTTTCTGTAATAATACAAAAATAGTAGACAAATAACTAAATTTGGTTTAATGATCAAAACAATTGCTATGCAAAAATCCTGAATAAGTAATCTAACGTGGAGGCTGAAATAACAAAAAGAAAAATAAGAAGAAACTAAAAAACCTCACAGCACTCAAGATTTTTAAGACAATTCTGTATTTAAGAAAGAACTTAATCTCTGAGCACTTGAAATTGCTGATTTAGTACATGTTTAAGCTGTTTAAATGTTGGAGGTACGTTAAATAACCACCAAGTCATAGGATGATGTAGCAGCTACCGTATCTCTCATTTACCTTGTAATCAAAGTTTTCATTTAAGAAGTTTTTACGAAGGGCATCCGAAAGGTACAAGACTGTAGTAATGATCACACTGGAAAGAAAAGAATGAAAAATACAGGAGTTTTCAATAAGTAGAAATTCATATTTAATACTCAAAGCCAGAAAATTTTCCAATAAAGAAACGATTTAGCATGTCTGACAGCAATTAATACCACATTTTCAACATATACTAATATCTGACTACTAATAGCACCTACTGACAGAGAATATACACAGCAAGAAAAAGAAAATCAAAGTGTGCTTTTGTCTGAAAACAGAATTCTATATAGAGGAATATAATTGATCAAGACAAATAATAAATTTTGTTCGGCAAATAATGCTGATATCAGACTTAATATACACTTTGTCCTAATAGCATTAATACATATAGTTGTGCAACGTGCTTTCAGCCTTCTTTGTACTGAAAATGTGTACATATAGATTATAAATATAAAGTATCTGGCAATCACCAGTACTCAAAATTCAATTTGTCCACAGCTCTATGGACAGAGTCTTTTTAGAGGCAACAGATAAACGCAAAACTGTATGGGCTCTGAGAGAAAGATCTATTTCTAAAGATCTCTATGCTGTATGTTGTAAACAGTCATACGTTGCCCTACATTGACACCTTCCTGAATTATAATAATCTATCTTAAATAAATATGTACAACCAAGATCCTTTAACAGTGCTTGACACCAGTGGCCAATGACAGCTTTGTTCACAGTAGCAACCAACTTTGGTAACGTACAGAAATAGAACACCCTTAAAGATTATTTCAATATACCTCATTTCAGTTATTCAACCCTTAAGCTAACCTCTGCAACACTCTTGTCTATCAACATATTTAGTCAAACCAAAAATCCATACAAAGCATTAAATTCTTTTTGAAAGTAGTCAGCAGTGGATGGTTATGGGGGAGAAAAATGATAAACACAGAATGATCTTTTTGTTGTTGTACTCATGTATTTTACAACAATTAACTGTTTAATAATCTTCCGAGGAAAAGGTTATAACTACACATTTCTTTTAATTACCATCTGTCTACTTTTAATACATCTAGTTTGTCTTTGAACATAGTTCTTGACCTGCATGCTGTTACAATGCTAAAATTTGTTTCCATTTCCATACTTTCCATACTTTGGACTTCCTTTTTTTTTTTTTTTTGAAACTGATTTTTGCAATACATTCAGGAACAAAAAAAAAATAATTACAGCAAAATATATATTTTAAGGCCATCATAATTTTCATCTTTGTAACACTAAAGAATTACATGTCAGGCAACCCACCTAGGAGACAAATTATATTTTTCTTCTGGCACTATTTCACTGTACACATTTATAAATAAAAAATGGTTATGTATAATTTAGGCATATTAGTAGTTCAAACGTTTGCTTCTGACTCTCTGCTTTAAAATTACTGTCCCTGCCAAACTTTACCTTCTGGTTTGGTGTGCCTGAACACCTGTAACAGTTTTGAGATTGTTTTAGAATACTGCTGGAGTATCAAGTTTCATTTGTTCCTATTCCATTGCTCAAGAGTCATTTTCATACATATTATTTTCTCAATAATTGTAGTTTTTCTATCCAAGTAATGTTCCATTTTTAGCACTCATCTATATAGGTTACCCCACTTTCTCCCCTGTGGGGAGTTACAGCCTGTGTACAGCCCTCACTGTCGCAACATGGAAGACAAACTGAAACATTAGCAAAATGCAATATAGGCAAAGCTAATAATCAGGGTATGGATAAGAGCCTTGTCGTTCTTGCTGTTGTGTATGATTTAACTTACAGCCTATATGTTTCACAAAATGGAAATAGTTTGCATATTTCAAGAAGATGTTCTGATACAAAAGGTCAGTTCATCAGAACTATTGCTATATAAAGTTGCAACCAAAATCCAACATAATAAAACCCTGAAAAATTTTACTCAAGAGAAAGTTCCACAAGATCCACAACCATTCTGCCAAGTTTACATTACATAATTCTATTTATGTCTGAGACAATTCCTTTCTTCATACATTCCTTCCATGGCAGGTGAAACTGAAGAGAAAAATCTGCTTCAATTGTTACAAAAGGGTAAATAAAGTAGAAATCTTAAATGCAAGTTTTAGAATATTTTTGAAGAATTTTCCTGAGATAACAGAATAGTTGCAATGCAAATATTTATTGCTATAGGGAATGTAGCTTGGGTTTTATTTATTTGGTAAGCGAAAGATACAATATGGATTAGTCGATAAAATGTGGGTGTGTAGCATGAGAGTGTATAAGTTGTAGAAAAAACCTCAAAACATCAGACTGAACATAAAAAGATGAAGACATTGGTTTTGACCCACAATCTGTTATTCTGAATCTGCAACAATCTAAAATACAGTAGGACAAAAAACAAGCTAAGGTTTGGGGTGCTCTTTCCTCGTTTCCTATTAATAATGTTAGTTTGATTAAAAAAAAGCAAAAATGCACAAAACAGAGACAGCAGCCAGAGGGAGAGCTGCCTGATCTGGTACAGTGCTCACATTCCAAGTTGCTTCCCAGCCAACAATTTCCAAACAACAACATTTATTTGAAATCCATTTGCATATCAAACTATAAACCACTTACCACCTGCCACATATTTGTTCAGAATCACTGACAGTTTTGCAGGAGAAAAACCTCTGCCTTTAGATGCTAAATTATTCTGCGCTCATATGCAGGATGATAACCCAAGGTCTGATCAGACCATTGTTGATGGAATAGCTTTTCCATCAAATTTTCAGAGCAAACCTTTCTTCAATAAGTGGTTTCAAAATTCCAGAAGTTCAACAATTGTTTACTGCCTGGGCTGTGCTCTGGCAACCTGGGCAGCCAATGGTAGAAAACAAAAGTTTTCATTTTCCATGCTGATATGAGACAAATATATAATGTGAGCTTCTCATTCCACCCTTTGCTAGACAGAAAGAGTCATCCAGAGCTAAATCTTTGTGAACACAGAGATGTTTGAACAGAATAAAGTTTCTTTCATATTTCAAAAAGAGATGAAATAAATCTCAAGCCACATGTATGTATCTATTGTTATATGTTTATAAACTTATTCATATGTGCATACTTATGAATATACATGCTTTTTATGACAGACTGAATGTCAGGTTCAGTTGCTAGCAACATTTTGTATTACATAAAAGCAAAAATGTTGTGAGCAACACTGTGTATTATATAAAAGCAAGAAATTTTGTTCATTGTAGGAGTCTCAGACTCCCACTCCATGGGAGCTAACAGGATTTTTCAAAGCAGCCATAAAGATGAAACTAACGCTAATTCGATGTCTTCCTTTACTGTGTATTCAATTTCAGTTACTTTTTAAAAAATATTAATAATAATGTATTTAATTCATTACTTAATTTGATAATCAAAAGTATTCTCTGCTTAAACTTGCTATGTCCAACTCTCAGTATATACATTTGGAATTTTAGTATACTCAACATACTGTGTAAACCTTATTTTACAGATCAATTATTTTACTATTCATAAATCCATTTTGCATGCTTATAAAATTCAAGCTGAGGATTGGATGACCTAGCATCTCTACCATTCATCAAAATGCTAAAGGATATACATAGTTAATTACACAGAGATCTTGAAAATTAAAGCTTCTTGCATACCAAGAGCAGCAGAAAATTAGTTCTTTGTTCAATAATACATTAGTTTGTATGAATACCAAACCTTTGCTCAGCAAGAAATAGAAACTCCTTTGCTCTCCAACTGCCTTCTCAATTGATAATGACACATGACATACCTGGAGTTTAGCTGAGTATGCTAGATGCTCTCAAAAAGATGCCAGACAACTGAAGCATTCGACAAGTCATTCTTTTCCCAACCTTAGGGTAACTGAAGCAAATGACCATTACACAGTGATTTCCAATTGACAGGGACACTGCGAAGGTCTTCTCAAGAAGCTTCAATTTCAGTCAGGCATATTTTATTATAAAATTTTTCATTTCTCTCTGGTACTAGGCAACTGACTCAGACATCTTCCTATATCATATGGTGCTCCTTTGAAGTTACAAGTAGAAGCTTTGCTTAGAGGGCCAGCAAGCTAGCTTACTACCTACTTGATGCAGAGAGAAAGTCTATCCCTATAATGAAAGAAATTAAAATTATATTTCCTGTAGTATACATAAAACTATATTTTGTCACTCAGTAGTAACATCTAGGTTAGAGATATCAGATAACTGTAAGGAATGATTTTGCTTTGCTGTATGTATGCTGATTATCTCACAACAGATAGTACATGGTTATGAAGCTTAAAACAGAGTTATTTCCGTCTCATTAATTGACTGCTAAAAACTAATAAACATTAAGGATTGTTTGCATGTTCTTCTCTTTCCATTACAGAATACAAATAAAAAAATCTATTTCTCTCCTTTGGTGCTAAGTCTGCCTTTTTAAATGTTACTTTATTTCTCAAATTCTGGAAGTCAATTGGTAGTTCATAATGCTAGCCATTAATACTATTTCATGTTGAGAATCAGAATACTCAGGATTATAGATCACATGTGGCTTCATGAAGCATCTTAATTTCTCAATAGTTACAGATTTGCCTTCTTGAGCTCACAGTATCTCCTACTTCGATTTTTTTTATTCCAGACAGCATCCAAGCAACAGATGCTACAGAATTTCTGAAAACACTGCAATGAGAAAAAAACCACAACAACCTAGAAACCAAGGGGCAGCAATATTTTTTATGGAAATATTGTATACTGTAAAAATTATGGCATTGTAGACACCTAAAAATCTTTCAGGTAATTGCAGTTCTACATATACAAATAAGACGAAAAAAAAGAATTTCTCCTCCCTCACTCCCAGGAAAAGCTTATTACCTGATTATATCCCTGCTAAGACTCATTTCTTCCCTAGGCTCAGACAGGCTAAATCTCTCTTCCTGTAAATACCAGACAGTTTGAATTTTTATACCACTCTAGGGACAGGAGAGAGAAAAGTCAGTGCTGCTGGTGATGTGACTGCAGCAATGGGTGAAGCTCTCAAGACAATCACTGCCTGCAGGTGAGCTACAGTCTCTCTGCTGTGAGGCCATGCAGGTGAGAAAGCAGCCATCAGGCATGGGAAACATGACTATTGTTTTACTCCTGAGAAGCAGGAGTTAGAGAAGACCCAGACTATTAATGGATTAGCTAGCTCTTTCTTCTAGATATGAATGGAGCAAGGAGTTCAAGAAGTTTTGCTTAAAGTCCTGAAGAGTCTAAGATCACTGGAAGTGAAGCAAGTGAAGGTCAGGAACAACAGCTCACAACCATTTCTCTCTGTGGGGCAGGCAGCACCCTAATTTTGCATCCTGCCTCTAGGCTCTTTCCTTTACACTTTAAGATTCTAGGCTGGGACAATTCTAGCAAAGCTACTACTCTGACTCTGGGCTTCTGAACACCTTGAGGAAGCTGAAGGAAGGCAGCCACTGTCATTGCAGTGGGGGACACGAGTTAAATGATGAAGCTCCCACTCAGAAACAGCTCTGGAAAAACTAGTGCTCTTCAGCTGAGGAAAGAACAGAAGGGGGTTTTCCCTTCTGCTGCCTCAAAAAGGAATATAGGAATAATAAGGCTTCAGTTTTCACTACACATTAAAGTACACCTGGTCAACCCCTTGTTTTGTAGCAAACCAGCACTTTCTCCACAAAGGAATGAATGCATAGCAAAGTAATCATTGGAAGCTGAATTGGTAAAGATATGCTTACATCCCACTTGCTGGCAGTAGTGCTTATCCAACTGTGTGTTACCAGGATCAATTAGCTGATCTGGTTAGCTTCTTGTGGCCAATTCCCAATAGCAGCTATTGACAGCTTCTGCTTATCTTCCTTGCCTGACAGAATTGGACACAGACCCTGTCTAGATGGTCAGAAACAACATAACATGGATTCATAAAAGGAGATGTGTGATAGTAACTAAAATATTGGTGAAGACAAATACTCATTTTGCAGAACTTGGTATTATCATCCGTACCATATCTGAAGATCACCACCCAAGAAACATGTGCCAAGGTCGTTCCTAAATCTTAGTTCTGTACATGTCAGCTGTTGCAAAGCTATCTGCCAAGCCAGCTGTTTCTGGAATATATAACAATTTCTTACATTATATATTTAATCTAAAAATTCCTATGCTTTTTCCCTCTTTCCTGTGTTTCACAATTTATTTCTTAAGCACAATAATCAGATGCAGGCTGGTATCAGTCATATCTTATTTAATATCATACACAGAAACAATTACCATATCAATTATTTAATTTGTAATTTTTTTTTCCCCCTGGAATTTGAATTTTGCAAGTTTAGCAACACTAAGTGAAGTAATAGAAGTTAACAAAAAATGTCATTTTTTTTCAAGTCATGACAAAGTTTGGACAAATATGATTTTGTTTGCATATCCACACACACACATAACAAATATAGATCATGAATGCAAGTGTCAAATTTAATTGTACCAATAATATTGCTACTAGTAGTCAGTAGAGCACCATGAATTTAAATTCTCCTTGGAGCCAGCAGGCACAATGCAGAATAAAACCCAATTTCAATTGGGCATTGTGATACGTATCATGAAAGCTTAAGATAATCTACACTCTGGATTCCTAGGTCTGCCCAACACAACTCCCCTCCTCTGCTGACATTGATGTTTCTATAATTGTGTTGATGGTTCAGCTGGCTTGTCTGATCTAAACCTAAGACTGCAAAAAAGGATAGGTGGTGATATAGGTGAAGTAAAAGTCAATAGTTTCAGATCCATTGTAATTACTTCTTAGAAATGCTGGGAACCTGTTTCTCTAAAAATAGGCCCGATGGAGAAAGAATGGCTGAAAGGCAGGTCACATCTGAAAGTCTTAATAGGCAGTGCTTGGAGCTCTCTATGAATGTTGTCTGTGCTGTACCTCATTTCTTGATTTGTGTTTTTTAATTTGTGACTTTTCTGACAAACACTAAATGAACAAACATGCAAAAACATCACTAATGATATTACAGCTGATAATTTCTTCTTGAGAGCAAACAGACTTTTACCAGCTCAGCATTTCAATAAACAGATTTGAAATGAAGTTCTGTTGAGACTTGTTATTTGGTACTTGGAAAACAAAGCTGTTGATGCTTAGCAGCTTCATTCTGTAAAAGTGTTTCTGAATTTCCAGTTATATGTGCTTATTAAAATTCAGAATAGAAAGAGGTACAGCCGAAATTATAAAAATTTGTAGTGCAAAAGAAGTCCAGAGATTTCAAATCTTCTATTAAAAAATGAAAATTCACAGACAGCATTATAAAAGATATATTGAATTTTTATTACAAACACCATATAACTTTATTTTTACCATGATCTGTGCACACTACTCATATTTTTATTAACATTAAAAATGCCTTACTTGTTTGCAACCAAACGCATCACTGTCCAGTCTTTCGGAAACATCTCTGGTCGTATTAGTATCCGAAATACTGTGAAAATCTGCAGCAGGAAATCCTTTGGAAGAAAAAGAAGCAGTCATGTATCTTTGCTGCTTTGAAAAAGGGTGGTGAGCTTTAAAAATATTTTAATCAGAGAGAAAAAAAATAATTATATAAACAGCAGAATTGCATTAATTTATATATTTTCAACATGGATACACATCTGAATGTTTTCCTTTTTTTTTCCCCAAGAAAGCTTCAAATAGTAATTTAATCCATTCTTCTTAAAAGGAGGAAAATAATACAATGTGCCACTTGATTGACAGCAATGTATAAGATAAATGTCAAAGATCCATTTGGTTTCCACCCATACACTTCCACAAACGCGATCTTGAGAACAATTTGCAAATCAAAAAAGCACTTTACAAACACCAGGGAGTTCAGAATATCTCCTTAATCATGCCAGGTTTTCATCACTTTCAAGATTTATTCTAAAAGTGGCATTATTTGGTGGGAGAGACAGAGTGTAAGGACAATTTTATCACTGAGTTGGTAAAGACCAGTGACTCCAATAGTGATGCCCAGACCTTGTAACTGGTATCCCAGCTGGCTGGCTGTGTGCAGGTCACCTAACTATTCTGCCTCATTTGCTAAATCTATAAAAACAGTCAACATGTGAGCTACTTCGAATGTAGAAAGCACTGTTTGAAAGCTTTTAGCATTATCATCTCCTATGTAATTTAACTCACTAATAAATAAAAAACCTATTCCTCTCAGCATGTTTTTTTTCAGTTTTTCCTTTCAGAAATAAAACTAACAACAAGGGTAGTAATTCTAATGGGCATCTTGATTCTGTATAGTACTGCCAGTATTCTTTTAGTAAGAAAATGGAGCTTTTGACAACACAAAGAGCATATGGCAAGTGATATAAACATGCCTAACAGAATCAGTGCAGCACCTGACCTTGAAATGTTTGCTATTTATTCTGTCCACAACACTTGTAGAGAGTTAGCCTGAAACACAGATGAGATGAAGATACAGCTAAAGAATACCAAATAATTTTGAACACCAAAATATATTCTCAAGTGCATTTATCCAAGTGTAGATGACAGGCGTTGCACAACAGATGTCTTTCAGTAGAGAATCACTGTAAAGGGGAATGAATGCAGGCGTTGGGAAAGGCAGATGAGATCCCCACACCCACCTACCAGAGAAGATTACATAACAGAGACAACCTGTTTTCTGAGCACATTGCCAAAAAATTATCTGTATTAAAGAGTATAAACAACACTTATTGCAGATAACATACACTTTGAATGCAGGTGACCAGCTTTACAGATAAACAAGTACCTCTACAAGCAACACATTTATTCCAGACCATTTTTCTACAGCTTTGCATCTTGTACTTAAATATCAACACTTCTGCTTGCCTTTTTGTTAGTTTGTTTGTTATTAGAGGTAAATTCCCTTTCTCGCAGCTCTGTGCCATAATCCCAGCAATATGGTAATACCTTGAATATTTGCTGCATGTCATCTCACAATAACATCCCAAATTCTTCCATATTCCATTTTTATCTTGTCTGTTGTCCAGACACAATATATGTTGTTGCTGCTGTTAGAGATCTAACTAACTGACTGCTGAACTGAAGAAGCCAAATGGCTGTTGCTGGGAAACCGTGCAGTGATTTGAAGAGTTAAACCCAAGGGTTGTGTGAGGTGTAAACTTAGTGCCTTTGAGACTAATGGGCCACAGCTGAAATTTGGCAGCTTGTTCAAAAGTTATTAAGAGAAGGATAACAGACAGAGTGGAAGGTCATATGTACTTAATTTCTTTAGGTAACTAGGCTAAAACCAGAATAAATCTTTTGTTTCAAGAAAATTTTAAAACAAAGAAAATGTAGACACTAGCATTAAATTTTGAATCATTAGCATCAGGCTAATTATTTCTAATATTAACAGAAAAAATAGAAAATTGTGTCATCAATTTAATGATTAGCAATATTAGATGCAAAATGTAGATTTAGTAACAGATTTTAACATTTAAAAAACATTTTTGCCGTCATTATAAATGAACTAACATTTGGTTGGTTGAGTACAGATATAATTAATGTCTCATATGCCTTCTATCTTAAGAGACAACAAAGAAGTAATTTTGTCTTTTTAAATACTCTAAATACCATCTCTTAATATTCCTATGTAGCTCTATTACTATCAATAAGATAGTAATAGATAGTACTATAAGCTTTAGTAGTACCTCACTCTACTTAAACATCGTCACACCTGAAGGACAGAATCCCATCCAGAGAGACCTGGACAAACCTAAGAAGTGGCCCCAAGAGAATCTCATAAGGTTTAACAAGACCAAGAGGAAGGTGATGCACGTGGGTCAGGGCAATCCCTGGTATCAATAGAGGTTAGGGAATAAGCAGCCCTGCCAAAAACGACTTGGGGGTGATGGTGAATGAGAGGCTGGACATGACCCAGCAAGGTGCACTTGCATCCCAGAAAGCCAGTCATGTCCTGGGCTGCATCAAAAGCAGTGTGGCCAGCAGGTCAAGGGACGGGATTCTGCTCAGTTACTCCACTCTGGTGAGACCACACCTAGAGTACTGCATCCAGCTCTGGAGTTTCCAGCACACTGACCTGTTGGAGCAAGTCCAGAGGAGGCCACAAAGATGATTAGAGAAATAGAGTACCTCTCCTACAAGGAAAGGCGGAGAGAATTTGGTTTGTTGAGCCTGAAAAAGAGAAGGCTTCAGAGTGACCTAATTGCAGCCTTTTGGTACCTGAAGGGAGCCTACAAGAGAGATGGAGAGAGTCTATTTACAAGGACATGTAGCAACAGGACAAGGGTGAATGGCTTCATAGTGAGAGTAGGTTTAGGTTAGATATTAGGAAAACATTCTTTACTGTGAGGGTGGTGAGGCATTGGAATAGGTTGTCTAGAGACGTTGTGGATGCCCCACCCCTGGAAGCATTCAAGACCAGGCTGGATGGAGCTTTGAGCAACTTGGTCTAGTGGACGGTGTCTCTACTCACAGCAAGGGTGTTGGAACTAGGTGATCTTTAAGGTTCCTTCCAACCTAAGCCATTATGATTCTGTGATTAAATAATATCACAATACCACAGTTTGTGATATTGTAATGTTAGCTCAATGAAATTTTCAACCTGCATTTAAGTGAGAAGCACCACCCTCTGGAAGACTGAAAACCATCTATTAATTTAACAAAAATGGCTTTGGATTTTCTTGCATATTTCCCTGGATGTATGCAAAATCCTCTGTAAAGCAGGTCAGACTCTTCACTGCATTTCTCAAGGTACATTTATATAGTATTTTAATTTGAGTCAACAGTCCACTTTGAAGCCATTGACTATCCATTGATTTGGTTCACACTGCAGAGGTACTAGGTTACTTGCTAACAAGATTTTGTAGAGCATCCAGAGTGCCAAAGTGCCAACAAGAGAGAGCACGGTTTGACAGTGAGCTGTCACTGCCTGGGCAACTCATCCACCCTGTGGCCAACTCCTTTCCCAGATCTGCTTCACTGCTTTCTTAATCTACATCAGAAGCCACCTAAATACTTGTTTTAGAATTACCCCTCTGCCCCAGCACTCATCCTTTCAGAAGTCCCATACATGAGTGGATGTCCCTGCACAGAAGGGGAAGGATGGTAGTTAGAAATGAGCTTCTCCACCAGAAGCATTCCCCATGCCTACAGAACTCTGTCACAGACTGTGTCCCAGGGACCATTGGAGAACAGTGGAATAAATTGCACTTGGTATTAGGGCTCGACACCCACCTTTACCCTGCTCAGGCTTCTTTAGTTGGAAGAGAGGGATCAGAGGACTAGTAAGACTTACACCCATGCCTATGGAATATTACCTTTTCCTTCATCAGATCTCTGTATCTATTCTGCCACATTATATAGGGTACATTGCCAATAAATAAAACCTAGGCTTTCTGGCAGGTGCTTATCTGTTTTGTTTTGGTTTTTTTTTTTTAATCTATTAATTAAAAACCTCCACACATATTGATCAAAGCCACCTTGCTGGGGTCAAAGCTGCACTGTGCTAACTTATACTGGGTTTTGCATTCACTTCCCTACTTTCTCCTCCTATTTATAACTTTCACTTTTTATAACTTTACCTTTTGTCATAAATTATATTTGAGCTTTTTCATGGCAGCAAATATCTGCCTACAAAGGTGCCTCTGTTCTATAAGTTGCTGTAAAATATATTTACTAGAAGGATACAGTATTTTGTGATAAGCATAAAGAACGTATCTTCAAAATAACATTGAAAGATTAAAGGAAGGTTTTAAAATTACTGCCTTGTTAAATTCAGTGTTTCAAAAAGTGATTGAAGTATAGTCCCTGGTTGTACCACTCAGCCATGAAACCCCTGTCAGTTCTTTTTTACTTCATTTGCGTGTTTTCAAACATAAAATGTTTTTTTCTCTCTTCTGCTTTATGCAGAAAAAACCTCTCTTAAAGAACTGACAAAAACAGTCACCATGTCAATTACTTAAGGTAAATATATTTACAAAAAAAGGGAATATTCCCATAAGCAGCCACTTGCTTAACACATCACTCAGATGCATGTCATTTAAAAATGTGTACATGTCATTCCTTCAAAGTCTTCATTTTGCTATTCTGTGTTTAACAAGCTGGAAACAGCCTTTAGTAATTTTGGCACAGGCTGTTTGAAAAAAAAATTAAGAACTGCAAATATAATTTCATAGGATAAATTAAAGCTTCATTCCTTTTTTGCAAGTTCTTTCATGAGTCATTTTTTGTTTGGAGAAGTGCTTTGGTGGGGGCATTTTTATTAATTATATCACAAATGCTGTGCAAACATACATTCATGCAAGTACTTGACATAATTGCCTTTAGAATTAGTCTGGAAGAAAGATGAAATGTCTGGTGATATCAGTGCCTAATCATTCAGTATAGATGGTTAATTATAATCAGAGACAGTCACAGAAAAAAAGCAGAGCAGATAGCAATTCAAAGGCCTGGGTTACACACAGACCTTGTATCAGATCTGTAACTTGTAATGTGGCTTCAGGAAGATCCAGCTCACTTTCATATCTTTGAATGGGGGCAAATTAAGGACTTAAAACTACAGGAAGCTCAAGTAGTTACCACTGAAGTTTAAATCCTAACTAGCCAAAATATCTATCAGAAGCTATTACTTCAGACTCTAAAAAGAAGTTCTTATCACACATATTTATGCCTTCTGAATTTTCATTTAGCTATACTGATGTCATTTCCTAAGGCACATATCTTAAAGCAGAACAAAATACAAGGAAGTTCTACACTTGGCAATCAAAGCAGAAAAATAATGAGGCAAGATGGTTTAGACAACCTAAGACATATAAAATCACCTTATGATTAATAGCAGTTTCAGCCTCACACACTAGCTCTCATCTTTCTGTCTTGCTCTCAGTGATATTTGATATTTTCAAGTGAGAGGAAAAACAATATATTATTTAGGATTCAGGGGAGAAGGCATGCTGCATTAATGATGATCAGACTGCTGCCACTGAATCACTGGTGGAGCTGATGCTGATTCAATGAGATATAAATTAAAATAACAAACTGTGTGGACTTGAGTTCTTAAGACCTCTATTTTGATAGCTGATGGCACTGGCTACAGCTGCTTTCCATATGGCTCTGCATAATAGTAGGGTATGTGTGTGTGGGGAATTTAAATATGTCAAATCAAATACCATTCAAGCGTTAATTCTACAGATATTTCATATTCTAGAAGGAAGAAAAGTCTGAATAAACTCAACACTGTATTTCACAGATACATCAAACAAAAATGAAGCTTGAAACCTCTAGGAATACCTTCTCAGGACTCAAACAAAAGGGAATTTTTTTTCACTAAAAAATGCCTAGATTCCACAATTTATACTAATAATTGCCTAAGGATAGCAACTATGTTAGGTGAAAATAGATGCTGTAATATTAGTATAAAAATCATCTACTGTATACAACTTCTAGGTAGTGCTCTTGATTCATAGTAGCTTCTTAGCAGCATTTTCTATCTTACAAGCTCAATATGACCATCTCATTCAAAGTAAAGGCACTCACAAGTGGTATGCTCTCTTCAGAACAATGCTAAACACCTACCAGGAATTTAAGGAAATCTAAAATTGCACCACGAATAGACTCCCCTTTTCAGGGCAGTACTTAAGTTTATCAAATGGCAATTTAACATCTATCACACCAGGACATAATTAGTGGCTGAATAATGTGCATAAATGAGTACTTGAGATTGTTGTGTGGATCAAATATGGTACTATATAAGATTTTCATGGTCCAACAGAGTAGAAGCCTTAGTGTCTATCTTTTGGTAGGAAATCTTAACTCCTAATTTTTTTTTTTTTTTAATCCACCCTCTCCTCCAAAAAGGAATCAAAATAGCTGTATCTCTACAAACCAGTAAATCAATTAATGAAACTGGGAGAAGCTGCCTTGAAGAAGCTCTGCAGCAATGCTTTTTCATAATTGAACTAGGCAGACAGATGTTGTAAGCCTGACACATCCTCCTGTCAATGGACTTGCTGCACAGCTAAGAAAATTGGAAAGTTAGTTGAATGTGCATTTCTCAAGCTGCACTTTTGCTATTGCTATATATAATTTAATGAATGAAAAACATAAGCAAATATAATAAAACAAAAAACCCCACACAGCTGCCTGAAAGAAAGAATCAACCTTAGATTGACATCATCTTTAAAACAGGCTTGGAGGCTAAATTCATGGCTTTAAAGCAACTACAGTCCCTCCATCCATATTCTCTCCGCTGTCATTGTGAAAGTAACAGAATCCTTGTCCCACTGTAAGAGTGGACTCAAGTACACAAGAAAATGTGTGCAATAATTAGCTAATCTGAAAAACAGATTCCATTTAAATACTGAAGTGATTCATCAAAGCACAGGGATATCTTAAAGGAAGATATATCAAAAAGAGGTCAGAGACCTAAACAAGTGGAAACACAATTCTGTTACTCACCCTCAGATCTTCCTTTGTATTGAAGCTATCAAGAAGCTGTTGATAATGTCTATCAGTCATTTGTCGCAAGAGTGACAACAAACAAGAGACAAATTCCCCCTGTTCAGATAAACCAAGAGTAGAAATATTATAATATTTTCTGCACTTGAGCTTAAACTGTTACATTACAAGCACTTCAAAATAATTAAAAAATGCAAGGGAAATTAATCTACAATTAGGCTTCAACTCCACATATTGTGAAAATACATTAATTCATCTATGCAATTCCTTCCGATATAAAGAAATATTTTTCCCCAAATGCAGTTTAATTGCTTAGCAAAATCTATTTTAAGTAGTTCCAGCAGGGCTAAACCAGTAAAAATTTTAATTTGTGATTTGTTTCCCTTGTATCTGTTTTCAAACAAGTTACTTAGATTGCTAAAATTACAATCTCTTTAGTCAACTCAGTTTTGAAACAAATATAAACAAACATTTTGCAACAATTCTGGGAAGAATGTTATTGTTTTCCTTTGGGGAAGAAATTAATAGAGTTAGTTAGGAAGTTTTCAAAACATTTTGTCATCTCAAAAAAACAAGATTTGTCAAAAAGAAAACTCATTTGTAGGGCTGAACAAACTGAAAATATTATGGTTGGAAGTTTCCTTGGGCCTACAGAAGAATTTCTAACTAAAAGAGCAGAAAATTGCACTGGCTATCTCCAGCGAGCATTCAAATGACCAGGACATTACAGGAAGGAACAGGTTCTCCCGATCTTCCTTTCCTTTCTGTTTATGCACTTTCAGATTGGGAAGAAACACTGAATGGTGTCAATCTCGTCTGACTGCAGAGTGGATGAGGGCAGGAAAGAGTGAAAAGTCTGGTTTGCATCCAAGTGCTTATAAAGAACAATTCTGAAATCTTACAAGCTTGCCAATATTAAGATTCTACACTGAAATAAGTAATGATCAGAAATTAATTACCTACCTGTGAGATCACTGTGTTTTACAGTGAACACAGCATTCATAGAAACATAGAATCATAATCTCAAAGCAAGGCTTCAAAATCTCCTCATCCTCATGCTCAGTGCATAAACATAAAGGTTACAGCTCCTGTCTTGTAAATCTCTGTACACCTGATTGCTGGCTTGAGTGACAAAATTTGAGTGACAAAATTTGAGTGTGAACATTTGGAATCTTCCTTTCCTGTTTAGACATTTTAAGCAACCTTTCTAGTCACCTTTCTTCTATGTTCCCACATTTATTTCAACTTACAGTAGTACATTAAAAATCACAGTCTATTATAGAGAACTGTACTATTATAGCTGATAGACAGATTAATGTTAAAAGAGTACTAACTAATTGTTATCTGATTTCTAAATTTAAGCTTTTAATTTGAATGTAGGTAGCTATGCAGGCTGGATTTTAAAATAGCAATGAACAAAAAACGTATGTTGTAGGATTTCTGCCAATGTTAGCCAGAGACTAACTTTTGAATCGTGCAAAAGCAAACTCCACACATAAAACAACTGATAAAAACCATTTAGGATCCAATACCAGTGTCAAATGTCAAGCCAAGCAGTATACTAAAATCACTTAAGCAGAATCCTTAACTAATTTTTTGTGTCTTATTTAAGGAGCACAATTATTAAAAGTAATGGAGCTCACAATTAAATTGCAATTCTTCTAGTTTTGAGGGACTGAACTTCCAAGATCTGAAATATAAAGGTTCACTTTAATTGCACTGCTTTCTGCCATCTCTTTATATACAAATGCATTTTTTCTTAAGGGAATCGAAAGGTGTCAATCACTGACAAACTAAAGCAGAAGTTTCACTTTCACCATTTCACTAAATTCCATGTTTGTCAGTGCAACATCTGTAACACTGACACCCTGAAGCCATGTCTTCTTTGTGCTCAGTTTAAAGCATCCCATTCATCTTGCAGGTTACCATCTAACAAGACTGCTCACTGCCAATTAAATGATATCCAGGTACCAAAACTACTTGAGATGAAAGAAACAGTGCACAAAGCCTGCTGATGCTTGATTTTATGATGTTTGTGAAGAACAGCAGTGATACATGGGCCCAGAAAATCACATTGAGGTGAGTTTGGGACTACTTCCACAAGGAAGACTATGCCTGATTTGAAACTACGACAGAATTTTATCAAGCGTTCTGCCATGATACATCTCACAAAGAATATTTTGTGATACATCCAGTTTGAAATAATGGTAACATACTGGAACAGACTCTACTTCCGTACTCTCACTGAGTGCTTTATCATACTTGCTCTACAAATAGTTCCAAAAATCTGCCTCCACGTGTTGCCAGAAGCCCATATTGCATGATGTTTCTACATGAATGTATATTATTGCCTTATGCTGTGTTGTGAGTCACTTCCACATTAAGTATTCTTTGAGAGCCTGTGGTGACAATGGCATGACTTTCCTAACGCGTTAAAGAAAATTTTGCAATTTGAAAGCACTTTCTGAGTCTAATTTTTTGATGATATAATAGAATTAGGCTGTTGTGGTGTTTAATGAAAACTTAATCTACAAGCAAGTGGATATCTCATTAAAAAAAATAATTTCAGAGCTTTGCTACACTACTGTGTCTAATACTGGCCTGATATGCCACACAGCATACATTTATAATTTTGGAATTTAAAGAAAAAAACACCAAAGTCTTAGATGCATAGAGCTGCTGGATCACAGTGATTAAAGCTTGGTGTTATTACTGAGCTTGGTCAGCTCCATAAAACACTCCATATACAGTTTGTTCTCTGTGGGATAAAGTAAAAAAGGAAACAAACAAAAAAAAACATCAACAACACATTTCTTCCACAGCTACTAAATGCTTTTGAAATATTTGATCTCAGAGGAAATTCTAGTTTGAACAGCAACCATCTCCTCCTTAACAAAAACTGTTACAATGTAAATATTGGAAAATTAATTAGTCAAGTGTATAACAAGATGGCAAATCACTCAACATTGCACAAAATGCTACCCCTTCACATCATATTGGGGTCACACCCCTGGCTATATCAGAACCAATTTGCCCTTGAAAAGTAAAGTGAAAATTTTGCTGCAAACCAAGCAAAATAACATTTCATTTTCTTTGATCAATGCTCATCACAAGCTTTTCTGTAAATGCCTGCATTTCAACCTTGTAATATGCATGATTTGTTATAGCAGGTTCCCAAAAACATCATTTGCTAATCTTCTAAATCTATCCTCTATGCTGTACTTTTTTTGATAGAAACAAAGCGCAAATGCTTAGCCAAGAGAACAACAAAATGCCTTTCAATTAATAAATCTGGATTTGTAGAAGTTAGCATCATGGATTCTGCAGACATTTTAGACCTTTTCCATCATGAAAAAATGTATGCATTTTAGGATGTAAAATGTTATGGATTGATAATATTCCATTTTCAGGAATTCAAACTTAAAAGAGAGTTTCAGAAAGCTATTACATTTGCCAACAAAAGAAACATACTGAAATAATTACTAACCTGAAAGACTCTCAAAAGAAATTTTATCTTTCGGGCTTGTTTGGTGTTTTATTTTATTTTTTATTTTTTTGGTCACAATTTATCAATAAATTTAATTTTAAAAAAATCACTATTTCCACTAAAAATGAGTAAAATGCAGGAAAGGTTTTTGGTGTTCTCATTGTCTGTTTTATACACAAAATCTTAACACTCTGAATACAAAGACAATAACATTACAAATCTAGTAGTCCTACCAGTGACAACTGTGAGCTATTTTATTTTAAGAAACTTACAGTCACATCTTGAAACTGGAGGCGCAGAGCAGAGCCTGAGGGTTGTGGTCGGCTGGTGATCTCTAGTATGGTCCTTAATAGAATATCTAGCAGACTGTTTACAATCACATCAATTTCTTCCAGGACAGACTTTTCCTTAAATAATAAATAAAACACTTAAGATTTAAAGTAGAAAGGTGACCACAGACATATTTCCTTTGATGTAGTTTTATTATGAATGATACATTCAAGAAACAAGGAGTATTCTCTAGTTCAGCTATTGTTTAATTTTATAGAGTTTTTCCTAACAGTTTTCAATTAATTACATTGTACTTAAATATGGGGGACAGTTATGGGGATAACTTTGAATATGTAAGAATTCATCAAAATTAGCATGTCTCTTTTTTTAATTGATGTTTAGAAGAAAGCAGTAAATAATATACAAGAACTTTTCGGGCAAGATTTTTATAGGTAACACCCATATACTTTCTGGGGAAATTGCCAAGAAAGGCTTAAATTCCAAAAAGCAGAATTCTGTTTTCACACTTTGAAACTACCACCAGAAACAAGCAGATGGTACTCAACCTTCAAGACCTGCTTCATCAGTAAGGACCAGCAACATTGCTTCCCATCAACTGAGTAGCACAAACAAATTAGTCATTTATGTAAGCCTACAACACAACATCAATTGTTGTACACAACATCAATACAAAGAAACCAAAGTGTTCCCTGCCAAAAGAGACCTTAGTTACATGCATAAAAATATTTGATAAAGTCAAGTTGTAGTTACTTCTCCTTTTTAATTCAGATGGACATATGTTTTCCCTGTTTCAACACTGTTTTCTGTCTCCACTGCTATAGACATCT
>NW_020955525.1:962171-968717 GCF_003031625.1 Empidonax traillii
TTGTTGTACACAACATCAATACAAAGAAACCAAAGTGTTCCCTGCCAAAAGAGACCTTAGTTACATGCATAAAAATATTTGATAAAGTCAAGTTGTAGTTACTTCTCCTTTTTAATTCAGATGGACATATGTTTTCCCTGTTTCAACACTGTTTTCTGTCTCCACTGCTATAGACATCTTAATTGGAGCGATTTTATCCACAATTTAAGATGACACTTCTTCACAGAAACAAACACTTCATAATCAAATGCACACAACCAAATTAAAACTTAGCTAACAAACAAACTGTTAAAGTTTGCTGACACTGACGTGTAGGAGTGATTTGGATTTTTTGGGGGGGTGTTGTTGCTTGGTTTTGGTTTTTTGTTTGTTTGTATGAAGCATATGACACATTAGGAACTGTATCAACTGCAAGGATCCATGCACAAACTACTATTAGAATGGCCAACAAGCCTAATTTTCAAACCTGCCTTACTGCAAATTCACGTGTTCCCTCAACCTCTAAATTATCTTGACTACCATAGGAAGAATGAAGTTCCGAACCGATCCACAAAAATCATGTCAAATTCACCAAATTGTTAATACTCTCAGTGAATCAAAGAGTACTAAAATTATTAGCTGCATATTCTGAACATTAGAGAGTTTTGTGTAGACATCCACTTGTTAATGTCTACATCTCTGGCTTAGTGACTCCAAATGGAAGATCTGCAGTGATTAAGACCAGACATGTAAGCCTTTCTCTCAATCCAAAACCACAGCTCTGCTTTAGCATCTATCACTTTATCTTGGGATGATGTTTTGTACTAACTGAGGAGAAGCTGCAATAAAAACACTATTACAGTGTCAAAGGTGCAAGACACACCTATACCAAATCATTGATGGAGCAACTTTAATTGGATGGAGCAACATAAAACAGTTCTCATTAATGCATACAAGGTAACATATGCTGGCCTTGATATGCATGTACTGCACTAACTACAGGCAATGTTTGGTTTTAATTGTCTTATATCCTGTTGCTGGCCAGAACCTATCATCATCTTCACATTTCCAAACACCTAAGCTAGCTCTCATATGCAGCTTTCATAGATTAATTTGCAAACACAAATATCAGAAATTGACCACAAAGTTTATCAACTAACAACCAAGTGCATTTCCCTTTGCAATACTCATATCGATCTATTTACCTATATTAAACCTGTATACCCTAAGACTAAACAGCCCACAATAGAAAACGCCCCTAAAAGCAAGTGGACATTTCTTTCCTTCCAGCACAGTACTCAAAAAGAGTCAAAGCTTGGCAAAACACTACATGCCACAATTAAAATACTCTTGCATGGAAAGAAAAGAGTCATGAGAAATCAAAATGACAGATTTATGCAGATTTATTACAGAGACAACTCTTTAAAATGCTCTGGGGCAAAGTCCAGTCTGTGTCATTAAAAGTCATTGAGCCATAAAAAGAAGTTCAAATGGATGTGATATGGTGTTTACTCACTGAGCTGTTCTTCTTGATGAGGCAAAATATGTTGCTAAGGATACGGGCACACATTATAAGGTCCTTCTGCTCTTGTAAATGCATGTGGAGATGATCCAAAACTACCGGAAGAAGAATGCATCGAGAATCTGGAAAAAATTAAATATTTTATGAGTAGGAGCCTCTCATATAATCACTAAATTTAACACAGATATAAAACATGCTTTCAGTCCAAAACAGCATTTCTGATGAGCAGAAGCTTTTGCTTGCTTTAACCAACATTTTTGATAGACAGAAGATTTTATTTCATAATCATAATATCCTAAAGGAAATGTCTGAAGAATAAACAATATGCTGAAAATCATGGATGGAGAAAAAACAGCACTGTGTGGAATATATAACAGAAAGTTTTTAGCTTTTATTGAACTGTCATGCAAAAAAAAGTAGCACAGTAACACTTGTACTCAAAACAATGTGAAATTATGCTCTGGTATTCCTGCCATGTGACAGGACCCATTTACAAGCCCAGGTCACAACAGACTTCATCTGGAACTTCTGTTATTCTACAGATGAGTTCTATTTTACAGACAAGCAGTACTGTCAGGATTTTCACTTTTCCAGATTCCTCACTCCTACTGAGTAGGAGCAATTTAGACTACATAATGGTGACTACATAAAATGATTTGCTTTTCCACTATCTCATTTTTTAAACACGGCTCTTTGGTGCTATTTTCAGTCTTGAATTCTCTGAAAATTATGCAAGAAAGTCATTAACGTGCTACATTTTCCTGCTTCTTTTTCTTACAATTAAAGACAATATTAAATGGGAAGAACCCTAATACCTACACTTGTGATAACACTTTAAACACCTATTTACAACTTGATAAATGGAAAGGGTGTTACCTGTTTTCATTTTGTTGTTATTTTTAGATCTTTTCCATAACTTAGAATTTATACTCTAATAGAAATGTACTTGAATAATTTCCTCTACTGAAATTTTAATGATGATTATATACTTCATTATATTAAATTTCATTAAATATATTTATCTACATAGTTTCTTTGTTCATTATTGCAATTATATCCTAAAAACTGAGTTATCTAGCTGGAAAATTACCCCTTCAAAATAATTTTGCCAGGTATTGTTTGTAGATTACTCTTTCTACAAACACTTTCCCTAACTCATCTATTTCCCTTATTTTTTAACATGAAGAAGAAAAAGATAATTTATTCTGAGGTTTTGTTTAATGCTTCTTTTCCTCACTGAAATAAAGCACTAATCTTGTTATGCTCTATTATTGTCGTGTTTTCAATGTCTAGTCATCTATATAACACAAGACAGGGAAACGGCCAATGTGCCGACCTCTGGTTAAGAAATGCCACCTTTTGATCCCCACTCCTAAATCTGCTTATTGATTCTTGCTGGATGAAAAAACAGAGCTAATGCCTTCAGCTGAAGCAATAAAGCAGGACTCTCCATTCCTATCAAAAAGACTTAAACCTCCAGATTACAGGGGATGCCTCCTTTTCCCTGCTTCCTGTTAAGCCTTACGTATTGAATTCTTGACTATCTGTCATCATCATGGCTAGGCTACGCGAACGAAGATTTGAGAAGGGCTCTACCCACGCTTGCTACAAGCGCGCTGATGGCTAAAAAAGCCAATGCGAGATAGACAAGTCCGGTTGCAGAAGGTACAGCAGAAAGACTCCCCAGGTGATATCGACGAGACACGATTCTTTCTGCGTTGTCTTTTCTCTTCGAGAGTGATCCTGCGTGTGTTCTCAAAAGCAGCAGCAGCGTTATAGATGGTGTGTCTCCAGGCCTCCCGATTGGAGGCCAGGGTAGACCAATGGTGGTGATCAATATGGCCAAGGCTGAGGGATTGTTTCAGGCAGTCCTTGTATCTCCTCTTCGGGCCTCCTCTCTTGCGGCAGCCAGTGGCAAGTTCCCCATAGAGCACAATTTTAGGGAGGCAGTGGTCCTGCATCCTGGAGACGTGCCCTGCCCAGCGCAGCTGTGTTCTCAGCAGCATGGCCTCAATGCTCATGACTGCTGCCTGTTCAAGGACAGACGTGTTGGTCACATAGTCAGTCCAGTGGATGTTTAGTATTGTACGGAGGCAGCACTGATGGAAGCGTTCTAAGAGACACAAGTGGTGCCGGTAAATGACCCATGATTCAGAACCATATAGAAGAGTAGACAGTACGATGGCTCTGTGAACACCGATCTTAGTACTTTTCTTCAGGTGTTTGTTTTGCCACACTCTTTTATGGAGTTTACCAAAAGCACTGTAAGCCTTTGCTAACCTGTTGTCAATTTCAGCATCAATCTTACCGTCTGAGGAGATGATACTTCCCAGGTAATTAAATTGCTGGATTGATCTGAGTGCTGTTTCACCAATGGTGATATGGAGATGATGGAAGACTTCCTGAGGTGCAGGCTGATATAAAACTTCTGTCTTCTTCAAGGTGACTTCCAGTCCAAAAAGCTCAGCAGCCTCTGCAAAGCAGGATGTTAAACGCTGCAGAGCTACTTCTGTGTGGGCGACGAGGGTGGCATAATCAGCGTAAAGCAGCTTGCGGACAAGATGCTTTAAGGTCTTAGTGTGGGCCTTCAGTCGCCTTAGGTTGAAAAGGCTCCCATCGGTACGATATCGAATGTAGACGCCGTTTTCATCATCGAGGTCTGCCGTGGCCCTTTGGAGCATCATGCTGAAGAAGATCGTGAATAAGGTTGGTGCGAGAACGCAGCTTGCTTCACACCATTGGCTATTGGAAACGGCTCAGAAAGTGCGTCCCCATATCTGACTTGACCGCGCTGGTCCTCATGAAGCGAGATGATCATTTTGAGGAACTTGGGAGGACATCCTAAATGTTCCAAAATCTTCCACAGACCTTTTCTGCTCACAGTATCGAAAGCCTTGGTGAGATCAACAAAGGTAACATAGAGTCCTTTGTTCTGTTCCCGACACTTCTCTTGCAGTTGTCTGAGAACAAATACCATGTCTGTGGTACCTCTGTTGGCTCGGAAACCACACTGGCTTTCAGGTAGAAGATCTTCTGCTATGGCGGGTATTAGTCTGTTCAAAAGAATTCTTGCAAGGATTTTACCAGCAGTGGAGAGCAGAGTAATACCTCGGTAATTTGAGCAGTCTGATTTATCTCCTTTCCTCCTGTACAAGGTGACGATGACAGCGTCACGAAGGTCTGAAGGCACTACACCTCATTCCCAGCAGCACACCACAAATTTGTGAAACTTAACATGGAGTGCTTGGCCACCGTGCTTCCAGATTTCAGGTGGGATTCCATCAACCCCAGCTGCCTTGCCAATTTTCACCTGCTGTATTGCTTTAAGAGTTTCTCCCATGGTGAGGGCAGTGTCCAGATCTGTTTTCACTGGTTGTTGTGAAATGTACTGCATTGCTGAGACCTGAACTACACGGTTAGTACTGAAGAGAGTCTGGAAGTGTTCAGACCATCGATTCAAAATGGAAACTTTATCTGTGAGAAGCGTTTGGCCATCTGCACTGAGTAGAGGGCTTTGAACCTGGTGTGTAGGACCGTAGGCTGTTTTCAGGCCCTCATAGAATCCCCTGTAATCATCTGTATCTGCGCATAATTGGATTTTTTGCGTAAGATTGGTCCACCACTTGTTCTGTATGTCACGAAGTTTCTGTTGTAGCTCGCTGCATGCAAGTCGAAAGGCTGCTTTTCTTATATGACAAGATGGCTGAGCAATATGGGCTTGGTGAGCAGTTCTCTTCTTACTCAACAATTCCTGGATCTCATGATTGTTTTCATCAAACCAGTCCTTGTTTTTCTTAAAGGAGAACCCTAAGGACTCTTCAGAGGACTGCAGAATGCAATTTTTAATAAGTTGCCAGAGCGCTTCGGGAGAGGGATCTGTGGAATGAACTTCAAGCCTGGATTGGAGATTTGCCTGGAAACTGTCCCTTACTGTAGCTGTTTGAAGACTGTTAACTTGAAGTCTCCTTCTAGGAATGCCGCCCTTTTTAGGTTTGAACTTAAGGTGGAGGTTAAGTTTACAGCGCACAAGGCGATGATCTGTTTGGCATTCTGCACTAGGCATCATGCAGGTGTGACGAACATCGCGGATATCTCTCTGTCAGACCAAGATGTAATCAATGAGGTGCCAGTGCTTGGACCTAGGATGCATCCAGGTTGTCTTCAGACTATCTTTCTGCTGAAAGATAGTGTTGGTGATGGTAAGCTGCTGCTCAGCCCAAAACTCTAGCAGAAGGCGACCATTATCATTGCAGTTCCCAACACCATGCTTGCCTAATACTCCTTTCCAGGCTTCAGAGTTCTTTTCTACTCTGGCGTTGAAATCACCAAGGATAATGATCTTGTCATCTGCAGGGATCTTTTGGATAAGGTGGCGTAGGTCGTTGTAGAATTTATCTTTTTCAGCAGGATCAGCTTGGAGAGTTGGGGCATATATACTAAAGAGAACAGCATGTTGCTTGTTGTGTAATGGGAGGCGTGGGGAGATAATACGATCAGAATGACCAGCCAGCAGATTTTCAAGTTTAGAGGCAATAGAGTTTTTAATCATGAAGCCAACTCCTGAGAGATGCCTTTCAGATCTGGGTTTACCTGACCAGTAGAGTGTATAACCGGCACCATGTTCTCTAAGGCTGCCTTCCTCATGAAGACGAACTTCACTGAGAGCAGCGATGTCGATGTTGAGTCGTGACAGTTCATGGGCAATTAGAGCAGAGCGGCACTCAGGACGTCCACTGTTCGCAGGATCAAGCATGGTTCTGATGTTCCAGCATGCGAGTGTTAATTTGAGTACACCTTTGGAGGCAGGTATATGCCTTTTACTCTTAATCTTTGTTTGATCGCAACAGAAGATGCCTGTTGGCCGCGGTTAACCAACCAGGTGAAGAGTGGAGATGAGCTTTGGTTAGGCCACCTTTTCTAGGCCCCTCTCCGTGTGGAGCAAGCAGTGCTCTCCTTGAAAAAGGCTGCTTGGTCATTCAGGATGCTGCCGAGTGAGTCTGTCATCTCCAGGGTCAGACTCAGGCGACCAATGTCCTGAACCGCCT